>NC_064849.1:31269927-31452205 GCF_024139225.1 Suncus etruscus
CGTTTTGCTGTGTACATACAATGACTAACCCAGTGAACCATCTGGAATTCCACCCTCTAGAGCAACTTTCCTTTAACTAGTGTCTTTTAGAAAAGTCCCAAGTTGGTTTGAAGTGAGCCACTCTTTCATCTTTGGCTTCTATCTAAATACATCAAAATTTATGAATCACCCTCCTGTTGGCTACTTGGTTCCAATCAACAGCTGTTGGTTCCAGATATGAGTGAGGAAATAGTGCTGGTTAACCATGGTGAGTGCCATGTATTATATTCGTTGCAATCAATCTTATAAAGCTCTCCTGTAAAGTTCCAGCCTCTGTGATGATCAATGTGTTCTGGGTCTGAGAAAAAGTACCTAGACAATAATAAGCAAGATATCATAAATTGGAGCTAGGGTTGTTGCTCAGTGGTAGAGTACTTGATATGCATGAATAAAGCCCTGGATTTGATTTCTATCAAACACACGCGCGCGCGCGCACACACACACACACACACACACACACACACACACACGGAATCATCTATGTTTATTGAAATAGTAACTAATCTCTTCTTTATTTGTTGGTAGCATCTTGGTTGCATCGCTTTCAATTTATCACTAAGAGTGCCATGTTTCATTATTATTTATAAATTCCTCTTCCATGGAAAGGGACACCTTCTCAGCTCTATTTGGAACTTAAAAGCTCATTCAAATAATTTTTATCCACCTGATGTATCTTCACCTGATTTATTTTTACCTAGCTTCTATCCTTTGCTTTTTTTTTAAATATATAAAATTTTTATTTAAGCACCATGATGACAAACATGATTGTAGTTGGATTTCAGTCAGTCATAAACAGAACACCCTCCCCCTTCACCAGTGCAACATTCCCACCACCAATGACCCCCCCTTCCCAACTCCTGCCTGTATTTGAGATAGGCATTTTACTTCTCTCACTCATTAAGATAGTCATGATAGTTGTTAAGGCAAATTAAGGACATTATTGTAATAATGCCCAGAGACAATAGCAATGAGGGCCAGAAGGACCAGCCAACAATATGAAGCTCACCACAAAGAGTAGTGAGTGCAGTTAGGGAAACACCTACACTAATGGCTTCTATCCTTTGTGAGTTCCACCTTCTCCACAGCAGTCAGGAAAAATTCTACAGAAGCTTTTCCTACCATCATGCCCAGCCCATCTCCAGCCACTGGGACTCAATTGATACTGCTGTGCCTCAAAGCTGTCCTATAGAACTTAGCCAGCTGGTGTGTTTCCCAGATTTCTACAGGACATTCAATCAAACATATCCCCTTCTTTGACCCTTTTGATTCCTTCTCCCATCATCTGTCATATCAACTACTTCTCATTCTATAGTGCAGCTTTCAATTTTGCCAAGCCTTTGGGAATTGAGTTGTAGTTCACCAAATACTATTAACTGGAATGATTGCTACTGTGTTAAATTGTATACTGTGGAACTCCATATTGGAAAACTCTCCCTTCTTTAAATTGATCTTCCATATAACCTCTGGTTCTGGTCTTAACAATCGACTCTCAATTCCTGCTCAAACATGTTTAGTAAGTCCTGCAGTTTCTTTGGGGGTTCAGTTCCTCTTCCTTGAGAGAGCAAGCTCTTCTCAACTTGGTTTGTCACTCAACCTAAATTATTAATTAAATGGTCATAAGGAAAATGGAGAGTGGATAGCTCCTGAAAAAGCAGGCTAATTTGTAATTTATGTGCCTCACACAGCTTCCAACATGATCTTCAAGAAAAGAAGGAGGCAAGTGGAAAAGATAGAACAGCAGAACAATGACAAGGCATTTTTCTTGCAAGCAGCTCATTTGGATTTTATCCCTGTCATACCACATGGTCCCCCAAAGACTTCTAGGAGTAGTTCTTGAGGCCAGAGTCAGGAGTAGCCTCTGAGCATCACTGGGTATGGTCCAAAAACAAAAATAAAGAGATAACTAGTGGTTTAACTAGCAAGATGAATAGACCATTTGTAAAGGTCAAGAAGATTTGGAAGAATATAAAGCATTCAAAGTTTTCAAATGTATTTACCCAGATATCCCCATCTCAAGTGACAGGTTTCTATTCTTCCTTACTTGGTCCTTAACCTTAGCAAGGGAGATGGCTAAGGTTGAAAATTCAACCTTCACTAAAGCTCTGCTATATTGCCTGCCAACTGTAGGAAACTGGAAACTGATAATGTTTCCTCAATTTAAAAAAAAAAAAGAAAGAAAGCTGACAATGTTTTCTTAAAAGGCATCAAGGAGGACCTTTGACTTTCACATTTCTTCTTGAAATGATGATTTATCACCATTGTCATTCTTACTGGCACTTAGCAATAGCCACTCATTCTTAAATGTTAAAATTCTTTAACATTTTCACTCATACCTCTCAGTAACCAAGATTACCACACCAGTTCCCCTCTACTAAAACCCATCCCCATTTACCACTAATGAAAGTTCTGAGGAGGATAGCTCAACAGTGATGTAAGGAGAGCTGTCAGTAAGTGGTGATGCATATCTAACATTCTGCTCTAGAACCAACTTTCTAGGGTCACATTCAATACTAATAATATTAGATAGATTGGCTGAAATTATTCCCAAAAATGGAGAGTTAGAGTTTGAAAGTTGATTAGGTTATGTCTATAGAAGATTATACTGCTGTATCCCAAAAGGCAAAGAATATCGAGGTGAATGAAACCTCAGCTAATTCAATAAGGAACTGAGTCCATGAGTCCATGGATTCTATGAGTCTAGGAGAGTTGTTGCAAATTGAGTGAAGAATCCATATTGTTAAATGTCTAGACCAGCCAGTCGTACCAGATATAACACATCTCTCAGGTCTCTAAATGTCATCTCCCAAGATGCCTTCCCCTACTAAAGTTTACTGGCAATCAAAACCACCTCACTACTATTTTATAGCACTTTGTATTTTCCTGTCTACCACAAACTGTAAAACTTTGGTATACTTGTTTTATTATCTGTTTGCTTATTATCTAGAATTATCTCCAGAAAACCGGCTTCTTTAAGCCAAGAAACACTTAATTATATTCTTTTAATTTTCTGGAACCTAGTGGATTGGAGCTTAAGTGATAATGTGCAAATTGGAAGAGAAAAATGATAATTTGTGATATATATTTTACAAATTGGCTTGTGATACTAATAAATATTGGGATTATATAAAGCAATTGCCAGGTTGTTAAATCTCCCCTGGGTATATGCAAGATTAGAGGAGAAACAGAATGGCAAGCAAAGGTGGGTTCTAAGCGACTCTGCTTTCTGTTTCTATCCAATCTTTGCAACCCCATGTGGTCAGATATTACTAAAGGGTTTATTACAGAAATCTCTATGCTTATGGAAAGCCATAGGTGTGAATAAAAAGCAAAAACAATAGGAAACTATGGAATCTTGTTTGTACCCACTGGAAGTGAGGTCCAGGCAAATGTAGAGTTTGGGCACAAATTTGAGTAACTAAATTTCCAAAAGGTATTTTGGTTTTTCTGCCTAAGAAATGATTATGAATGAAAGAAGTTTATTCCTCATTAAGGTAAACCCTTGACTTACTAGATAGACACAGAAGTAATCTTTATGACTGAAACCCAACTACAATCATTTTTGTAATCATGGTGCTTAAATAAAGATATTATTTAAAAATTAAAATTAAAAAGGAAGAAATCTTTAAATAATGGAACTTTTTCAGGACCCACTGAATCGTACCCATATAGATTAGATCAAATCTAGAAATAAGTATCAACACACCTATTGGAACTAAGTATGATATTGGCTCTGACAATTTTCTTGGTGATCTTGCCAGGTACTTTACTATCTGAGCCTTTTTTTTTTTTTTTTTTTTTTGGTTTTTGGTTTTTGGGCCACACCCGTCGTTGCTCAGGGTTTACTCCTGGCTGTCTGCTCAGAAATAGATCCTGGCAGGCACAGGGACCATATGGGACACCGGGATTCGAACCAACCACCTTTGGTCCTGGACTGGCTGCTTGTAAGGCAAACACCGCTGTGCTATCTCTCTGGGCCCCTGAGCCTTAATTTTTGATCTGTAAATTTTAAAAATCATATTTGATATTTCTTGGGTTCTTTCAAATAGTTAATAGGTATTGTATGTCCCCAGTTCTAAAGCAACACTTGCTAAAAATGGAGTTGATTGTGATGGCAACAATTTTCTTATGGAAAGTATCAGGTGAACCGGCTTGTAAAACAGATGACTGAGCACTTCTCAAAATAAGCATTTGCCAAAATTATGTTAGACAGAGAACTGCCTAGATTTACAAGCTTCAAACACAGCATTAAGTCCCTTAATGAATTTAGAGATTCATTTGGAGATCTCATATTTATTAATATCCCCAAAGATTCTATTTTGTCACTCCAAATTTAATGCAATTGCTATTTTTGCCAGCATCTTTATTACGTTCACTTAATGGCATGAAGACATGTTGTAGAATTGCACAGAAATGTCCTGAAGAGGCTTTTAGTAATTCCTATTTTTAGTCTATAGAGTTAATTGAGCCTGCTGCTATATAGCTAATTTATGTAAATCCCAAAGACAATAAGTTGTTAAACAAACGTGTATTTGGTGCATAATATGAGAAATCACACTTCCTTTAATGTTATGGAATACAGACTATCAAAATGATCTTTCTCTCCTAAGTGTAATAGCTGAACTTTATTTATGGTTGCAACTTATGTATATTAAAATCTATGTAAGACAATAAATATGGTGGAATGCAGCAATTTTCTCTCCTGCTGTTGGCAGATAAAGTTACATAAGTCAATATTTTGGTAATTTAAGCATTGATAACCAGTTTTTGAATATGTTAATGATGATCCATTCACTACACATCACAATCTGGATCAATTTGTCTATTCCCTCTTTATATAGATCTAACTGGCTCAACTTCCATTCACAGTGTAAAGTACCATAAGTACACACTACTTTTTCATTCTGCTTCCCTCAAATATTGGTTTTTAATTTTTTTATCAAACAGAATGTGTGGTCTCACTTTGTATTACCAGGACACACACACACACACACACACATACACACACACAAATACACACATTTAGCTGAGAAACATCACTTTTATGTCATTTCCCTAATAATGCAGAAGCTGTTATGCACAAGCATTAATGTTTTTTTATTATATCTATTTCAAAGTTGATTTCTGGCTTGCTTACAAACAGAAAAGAGAAAAGACATTTTCTGGAAGGAACCTGGACCATCAGCCAAAATGAAAAGGCAAAATGAATAAGCAGATCTCAAGTCAAAGGAGCCAGGTCATGTCCTAACCCTCAGCAAAAGATAAATAAGTGATATGTGCTAAATATTTACATTGTGTCTGGCACTGTTCCATTCATTTATTTGATTTTTTTGTCAGAGGGAATCTTCTAAGTGGTGTTCAGGAGGTACAGAAACCCTTTCTTTGCCAACTAGAAGACAGTTCAATATGAGGATCCAATGATGTATTCTACTCAGCTCTACTGTGTCTGAATTACTCAGGACACACCTACTAATGTCTAGGTACCACCAAGACTATATTTGGACATCCAGGGCACAATGTACTAACAAAGAACTGAGCCCAGGTTAGTTACATGCAAGTCATGTGCCAAAAATCTCAATGCAATGTTTCTGGCCTCTGTTCCATTCATTTTAAAACTGTTTTTCTCATTAAGTTCTCAAAACAATGTCAAGAGACAGGTACCAGTTTTCCATCTTAGAAATGAGAAAACTAAGGAAAAGAGAAATTACATAGATTGACTAAAGTCACAGAGCTAGTGAACTGTAGAGCCAAGATTTCATGTGACTCCTGTCTGCTGCCTTCTTTCTAGAATATAGCCATAGGTGACTCAACTCTGCCACAAAAATCCTCCAGAATCACTATTTGAGGTTTTTACTTGCACAGAAAGATATCAGTCCTAAACCTATCAGGGAGTTAGGACTATGCTATATACTGATGGCTTATAGAAGCAGGGCCTTGGTGTATAATCAAAGTCATAGAAGTAAGGTCAGATTTTATAACCATGGATCATAGAGACAGGACCAGGATCTATAAATATAGCCAAAGATTCAGAGCTTCTCTACAACCATTAACAATAAAGAAAAGAACAGATTTAACAACAATAGCCCTAAAAGCAAGACCGGGGTCTATACTCATGGCCAGAGAAACAGGGCCAAGTTCAATAACTATGACCCATAAGCACAATGCTCATAAATCTTAATATTTGTACTAGAGATGACAAAGTCCTTGGAAAACCAAAAATCCAAATGTCTAGCTTAGTGTGACTGGACTCTAGTCTTTGCTCTGACACTAATCATATATAGCTGGCAACACTAAATCAATTGAAGTTTTAGTAATTTTATTTATAAAATTAAGAGTTGGATTACACCTACTTGTCTCTCAATCACTAATAAAACAAATGCATCCTCTTAGATGGTACCTTCTTTAGTTGTCAAGCACCTGAGTAGTCTAAGCTCTATAGTTTCCTATCTTCCAAAGCAGTCTTCCAGTTTATGAAATACATCACAGGAGCCTCTCACCTCTGAGATATTCCAGGCTGTCTTCATTCAGACATCCATTATTGAGACCAAAGCTATTTAACTTGCACTTTATGGTTCTAAGATCTCCCCTTAGCCATCTACCATATGATTATGTTACTGAATGTCACTCAGCCTCCTCCCCAGTCAAAAATGTTCTAGCAAGACTTGCCTGAATGCCAATAAAATATCAATTTTATTGTCTCTATACCTGTATGTTGTAACTCAAAGCAACTATTCTAGAATCAAAACCCCCACCCCATGTCCTATCAAAAAGGAAACTCAATATTCAAGGAGAAAAAGAGTTGAATGTAACTGGGTTGGGTGGAGGAGCAAGGAGGCAGTTAAGCCATGTGGGTCTTCTAGATTGAACATTTTGTGTCTTCCATATATTCATATGTTGATTTCCTGATTTCTGGCGTAACAGTATTTCAAAGTGTAACCTTTGGGAGATAGTGAAGTTTGAATACAGTCATGAGGGCAGTGTACCCATGATGAGATAATAACTTTAGAAGAGAAAAAGACTGAGTGTTCTCTGTCTCTGCCTCTGTTTCTCTGTAGCTCACTCTGTCTCTGTCTCTCACTCTCTCTCTCTCTCTCTGAACTGCTCCCTCACTCCCCTTCTATTTGAAAATATTGTGAAACAAGCTCCATCTAAAATTAAATTGGTCACTATCTATCTGATTTCCCAGTCTTCAGCACAATGAGATTATTTCTGTCATTTAAGTTATGCAATCTATTTTAGTAACCTATGGTTACTATAGACTAAAACTGTAGATGAGATATTATAATTTTTTACTAAGTGTAGCCCCAAAAAGAAAAAGAAAAAAATAAGAATGGCCACCCAAGATAACAAGTCTTTAACTCTAAAACTATGAGTGTTACTTTTTATCATAAAGACTTTTCAGAAATATATTATGGGGTTACTGCTCTCTTGGCTATGCTCAGGACTTACTCATTTCTCTGCACTCAGTGAATACTCATGATGGGCTTGGGAGACTATGCAGGATATTGATCAATCTCAGGTCAGCCCTGTTTAATGTAAGTGGCCTATCTGCTCTATTATCTCCCTGGCTCCTGCATATATGATTAAAGATATTGAAGTGGTCTGAGTCTCTATATGCACTTTCACTGTCAACCTAAGAATTTTTTTTCATTTTTTTGTTGTTGGTGGTTTTTGTTCATTTATTTGTTTGCTTTGATTTGGGATCCAGACATGGCACTGCTCAGGGGTTACTCCTGCTCTACACTTAGGAATTATTCCTGACAGTGCTCAGGAGATCATATAGGATGCCAGGAATAGAAACCAAGGTAAGCCATACACAAGTCAAGCACCTTACCCACTTTACTATTACTCCAGCCTAACATGAGAGTTTTTACAAGACAGAAACAGATTTGAGAAATGTGCAAATAAAGAAGGCAATGTGATGTCAGAAGAGACAGAGACAGACTTAAAGATGATGGCCTTGAAAATGGGAGAACTGTGGCCACAAGTTTTCTTGACAAATGACATTTTTGACGAATGCCAGCAGCCACCAGAAGCTGGAAGAGGAAAAAAATGAATTTGCCCTTAAGTCGCTGGAGAAAACACAGCCTTATCAGTACCTTGGTTTCAATCCAGTGATACAGACTTCAGCCTCTTAACTGTAAAAATATAAATAGCTGTCATTCAATGTAAGGGATTTGCTGTCCCTTTGTCATGAATGGAAAATGTGTTTCTGCCCTCTGACTTCAGTCTCTGCCATGTGATCTGTTTAGGACAATGATATGTTAAAGGAAAAATTCAAAGAAGGGTTTGCCTGATTGTCTTTGTGTACTTTTTTCTTTGCTAAGGAAGGACATGTCCTGGACAATCAGCTGGTGTCAGAAAAATTTTAAAAAAATCATTACAATTAAAAAAATTTGTTGCTTTTTAAATTTTTCTTGATCAATTTCTTAAATTATGAATTAAAATAAAACTTCAAGAGTTTGGGGATTAAAATAAGAAAAATAAATGAGAACCCACTGACCAACTTGAATATGGTTTAGAGCCCTGCAAAGAGAGCCAGGACTAGCTGAGTTCCAAAGATGCCTGCACAAGGAGTGATAGGTAACTGCTTGTAATCTTTCCTCAATGAGAATTTATGCCTGCTTTTTTTTTTAACGTAAGAACATAGCTCAAACAGATCTCATGAAAATATTTTATTTAAAACTCAGATGTACATGTATACTTCTCAGCGATATTCTATATAAAAAAATAATGCAGGAACAGCGTTTTGTTCATTCGTAGGATTCTTGAAATAATTATATTAAAATGTTTCCAAACAATTTAGTAATGCCTCTTTATTACTCAGCCTTCCAAAGCACACCATCTTTATTTCCATCAAAGTCGTACAAGAGATTGAATTGTTCAACTTTTCAGGGGAATTTCATCCCAAAATACAAGTACCTAGTCTCCCAGCAGTGGAGCAGAATTCATTCAACACAATTCCCATAACATAACTTCTATTGTTTCTAAAAATGTTCTTTAAAAGGTTGGTGTATCATGACAGCCAATGCTTATAATTATGAGGCCATAACCTCGGGATTCATTACTAAATTGTGATACAATTTTTTGCCTCCTTTTTCTTTTTTTTTTTTTCTTTTTTTTTTTGTAACCTATTGAGTTCGGTTTCTAGCTGCCATAAATCAAAGTCATTTCAAGACAACGTGCTTTTTCTTAAACTGTTCCCTAGCCAGCAGAGATAGAATCTGTCTCCCATTACCTGGTGAGCATGTCACAAACTCAGTTGAGGATTCCTAGCAGCGGTTCATATGGTGAATTGTTTTTTGGAATTTGCAAGCATAAGATATTTTAACTGCTGTGTCAAAGCTACTCTGCCTTTCTCTTCTGACTAGATCTCCATCGGCATTTCCTTCATGTCTTTGGAATAGCCACAAAGCATTTTTTGAGATCTTGCTAAGAGTGCATGAAGTTGGGGCACATTTAGTCTAAGTTCAGTGGGATGTCTTTCACACAGTCACCTGCTCTGATAGTGGAGTTATTGTCAGTTGGACTGGTATAGCTCTTAGAAACTCCCCAATTCCCCCACTGAGCCCACTAGTCTGACACCAACAGCAGGAACCAGAGGCCATAGCAAAATACTCACAGGTCTCACAGTTCCAAGATGAAAATCTGAAGGCACTGGAGGAGAAATATAATGTAAAATATGCGGAACCAGAAGCCAGTCTGCGGAAAATTCTTCTAATCATGAGAGATTTAAAATTGTAAGTAGGAGATTTGGTTCTCATTAATGCCTAATAAGAACAGAAGTTCTTCCTTATTGAGGAAATATACTCAATAATACAGCATATACAATTATAATGCACCATTGATATTTTTTCCTTTTTGATGGGAAACATGTGAAATAAATTTATCAGAATTCCTGGATTATTGGCAAAAACCCATAGCAGTACCACAAACTGCATATATCATCTCTAACAGTACAATTACAAATGAAACTCACGAATGGGTTTCCCATGCCTGACAACTAACCTGAATGTAAATGACATTACCAAGACCAGATTATGAAGTTCAAAAGAACTTCTATAAACTATTTATACATTTTTAAAATGCCAAGATGCTACATTCTCTTTACGTTTTTGTAATGGAAAATAATATGACAAAATCACTGTCATATGAAGATATACTTGTTATTCTTTGGGGATTTTTGTCATGCCGTTTATAGTTATCAACTTTTGAAAAGGGATGATTTGTTCTATTTCTTTAAGTGACCTTGTAGTTCTGTGCAAATTTCATCTCTTATTTTCTTAAAGCAAGTCCCTGAGAACTGATTTCTAAAAGGTTAAGCTCAGAATGATATTCAAAAAGAGGGTAAAGTCTCACAAAACTAGATGCTGCTCTCTGTAGTCAGTAACCCTCTGAGCTCTTGGCAAGCCCCCATGTGCTGCCTGTTCCCTACATACATTCTACCCCACACTTTCTCTTCATGATTTACATTACATACCCAGCAGAAGTCTTACAATAGGACTATTAAAAGCAGAGAGGCAGAAAAACAAAAGGAGAAAAAAACAGCATGCTTTGTTACCACTGCCAGGGTTCAAATCTTGGTTCCTCGTATTTTATGCTGCATAATCAGGGATAAACTTCATGACCTCTGAGAAAGATTGTAGCGCCTTGCCACATGAGTGTAATGTTAAATGTTCATATTTGTGTGGAGGGTTTGGATCAATACCCAGTAAATGGTGATAAAGTTTCAGTGAAGTGTAGTGAACTATATTGTCATTTTATGTCCATTGCCAGACCTTGTGTTGAATGCTAGCTTCTTTTTATTAAACTCTCAAAGCCAGCCTTATCATTCCGAGGTTGGAAATGACGATAATCTCAAAAAGGTTCAAAATTTGCTCATAATCTTATTGCTTAGCTATAGTAGGAATGTCTGAGAGAAAATTCAGGTTCATGAATATCTGGCTCATTCTATTTCTTTCCACTCAACCATAGACCTCAAGAACAGATCTCCTTCTCACTTCACACAAATGAAAATGATAGATTATTTTGGGACTGAAAAGCAAGCCTGCTATGAACTGCTGGGAGAAAGAAAATCACTGATGGTTGGGTTCTAAGAAAGATTGCTTATTTGTTTTGAGGTTTATTTTTAATATAATGTTGAGGAAATTTAGATATAAGCAATACTAATGGAGTCATGCTCTTTACAAATCTAGAATCATTTGATTTAAAAACTTGAAAGCACATTTTATATGAATTGGTAAGATCTTTAAACGACTTCTGTTATATTAAATTAAAAGCATTTTTACTCAGACAATTCTGACAAATTTTCCAATTGTGCTCCTTTTTGAGTTGTTTTTGTATTTTTATTACAAATGGAGCGACAAGCTGCTAAACTTCAAGGAATTCAGCCTTGCTTCATTCTTTTTGCCAATTTAGAAAGAAGCAAACCATTGAGGGTGGAAGAACGAAACCACACTCTAATAAAACAAAGAGCTATTATGCTGTCTGGGGGTGGTTTCTTTACAGTAGAAACCAAAAGTGCAAAAAGTGCTCATTTTCAGAAAAGAAAAAAAGAAGAATCAGGAGGTAGAAATGAAAGCCCCCACTTCTTCCAGGCTCTCCTGGGCTGAATATAACATAGACGCTGTAGAGTATTGTAATCTGGTAAATTTCTAACAATTTGGGGAGGGAGGGAGTGCAGTGTACAGAGGGTAGGAAAGACTTTTAAAGGAATCTTTCCCCTAAGCATATAATTCTGAAATTTTCACCAATTATTTTCATTGAACTATTACAAAAGCCTTTACTACATTATCATCATAGCCTTATATCTGCGACCCCCCCCCCGAAGTCCTTTGTCAACCCGTAAGCCTGAATCAGAGGTGACATTGAGTGTCCCCAGGTGGAGACCACATCTGGTTCGTAGGTGAGTTTCCTTTGGCCCACACAGAGTGTACAATCAGCCTTGACTGCACTACTAATATTAACACACAGGGATTCCACATTATGGTTTGGAATTCCACATTAGGATTTGGGTTTTCTTTGAAAAAAAATAAAATAAAAGGCACATCTGGCAATTCTGAGTCTACCCTCACCCCTAAATAACAACCAGCAGGTGCTCTGCACAGCACCTTCCATAGGCTGCCACCTGCCCCACCTGCCTGCATCACTCCCTGGTGAACAGCCAAGCTTTGGATGCTATGGAATATCATTTCTGAGCTCTTACACTTCTTATAAAAGAGGAGCAGTTCTCAAATGTTTGAGCTTTGTTTCCTTTTCTACTCTTAAAAATCAATGAGTACTCCAAGAGTTTGTTTCTGTGTACTTAATCTAAAAATATTTACCACGTTAAAAATTAAAACTGAGAAAGTGCTAAATTATAAACACATGTTAGAGAAATTTTATGTTACATCAATATTCTCATTTTATGAAAATTTATTATTTCTCCCATCCCCCAAAAAGGATTCTGCAAAAACTGGCACCGCCATACTTTTTTAAAGACTTTTTTGTTGTTGTTGTTGTTTCGGGCCACACCCGTTTGATGCTCAGGGGTTACTCCTGGCTAAGCACTCAGAAATTGCCCCTGGCTTGGGGGGACCATATGGGACGCCAGGAGATCGAACCGTAGTCCTTCCTTGGCTGGCGCTTGCAAGGCAGACACCTTCTCTCTAGCACCACCTCGCCGGCCCCTAAAAGACTTCTTAATAAAGGATTAATAGAAAAAATAAGATTCTCCCATCTGTTTACACATTCAGTCTGTTGTATGTTGTTTTGGTTAACACAAATACAGAAAAGTCAGCCTCATACCATTGTATACATAGTTGTAACATGGAGAAGTGTTTCCATAATCTTTTCATATAATTGTAGGTATTCTTTGATACTACACTGAAACTCAGTGATTGGTAACTTCTTAAAGGTTAGTTATGATGCAAAATCTGAAATCTTATAAAAATATCCATACTCTGGTTCAGTAAAATCTTACACTTTAAATATAGGTTCTGCCTATGCAAAAATTGATAACAATATGCATCATTCATTTGGAAAATATTGCTTCTCAGAGTTATGCAGATCTTCTAAATGTTGACACATTTCATTGTCTAACATCCAAAAATCACATTTGTTTTCAATGTTATCTCATCAGAAAAGTCTTTAAAGCATGAGGATGCTATTTTGCTCACAGTTGTAGATATACATTTTTCTGAATTCTGATTTGCTTAAAAGTTCCAGCTTCATCATTGGAAATAAATTCTGACAGTAACAGATTCCTTGAAGTAACAGATTAGCCTCATACATATCTCAGAAAATGTCTGCAAGGTATCCATTTTTGAGTAACCATAGTTTGACAAATACTGGTGTCCCATTGGGGGAGAAAGGTACTGGGGTGGGAGTGGCTAGTTCAGTTTGCTACTCAAACCACTGAACTCATGCTTATCCCTGAGACAGGCACCACATTGCACCGTGTAAAGGTGCCTTACGTGTACATCATCACATAGAATAGGAAAGAAGACCTGTCCTCATTTTTACGTGAAATTGACTCTTTTTTTCAAATGTGCCTCAATGGCAGTGAAGAATACAATTACTACTAAATTGACTTGGTACCATTGCCTGGATTCCTGCTGAGGCACCATTAGAGTTGCGACATCAGATCTACTATCAACACACTGAAAGGGGGAAGTTGTGTCTTGTATTTTGTGAGAATAGTTTGCACCCCGTGGACCTCCTGTAAGTATTTCAGGCACCCACCCCCAGAAGACCACAGATCATATCTGAAAACTGCTGTTGTAGAGAAATAGTTTGGTATCAAAGGCAGGAAAATAAAAGATGGTCTCAGAGGGTGACTTGTCTTAAGAAATTAGAAGTGAGCTTCCAGTCCACATTACTAGTTGAAGTTTCCTTCCTGGTCCCTATAGCCATCTTAGTTTGCAGTAATGGCATAAACACATGTTTCAATGATCACCACCATCCCCTCCACCCCACCTCCCCATCCCCAAGTGACCACACTTCAAATTGTCAACAACCCTTCACATCCAGTGTGTTTGAATGAGGGGGGTTTCACTTTGATGATTCAAGGGAGACAGAGTTTGGAAGATGAAGGAAGCTTCCGGGGGCTCCAAGTGCAGATTTAACAGTTTCTGTTTTGCCTAGAAGAGAATGAAAAGAGGAATGACTGCTCTTTTTCAAAACGTATTAAATCCTATATCTCTATTTGTTTCTATAATTTGTTTTTATTAAGCTGTATACTAAATCCTGATGATTGATCTATAAATTAATTTTCATTACTTCAATTTTACTTATAGAATAATATTTCCCACCCTGCTAGCTAACAAAAGGAGGAGACATTTAAACTCTGGGCCCAGTGATTTCCAAGAATCTCACTTCAGAAAGTCTTAAAATCCTGTGATTTGCTACTATGATTCAAAATGATAACACATTTTTGTCATGTGTAGAGACCAGAAAGATAGGGCTAGAGTGCTTGTATTACATGTAAGACCTCTGGATTTAATCACAGGTACTATATAGTATATTGTATATATTATATATTATATATTATATATTATATATATAATATATTATATATATATATTATATAGTATAGTATATATTGTTTGAGTACCACTGAAAGTGACCCCTAAACAACACTGTGTGTGGCCTCAAACAAACAAAATCACATCTGAAATCTCTAGTGATGGTAGTAACATAAAGAGGAGAGTTTGAAGACAATAGTCAACTGCTTATAATAGAGATCTTGTTTATTTACTTGTTTGATTTTGAACCAGAACCAGCAGAGCACAGGGTAACGTTTGGTTCTGCATTTAGAAATCACTCCTGGTGGGCTCAGGGAGCTTTATGGAATGCCAGGGATCAAAACCATGTCAGCCTCATGCAAGGCAATCACCCTATCCCTGCACTATCACTCAGGACCCAATAGAGATTATTTCAGTTTCTATAAATGTAATGAAAAACTAGCAGTTTCTATAAATGTAATAAAAAACTAATGATGATTAATAAGCACTTGTTTATTCTATCTTTGTAAGATAGTTATTGATAGTAAACATGGATTTTTAATGCCAGTCTCTTGTCTAAATATTTTTACATATTTCATATATTTCACTTCAACAACTTGTAAAAATTATTATCATTAAATTAATATTATATAAAAAGATGGATTATTTTGTCCAAAATAACATCACTAATTAGAACAAGAGTATAAACTAAATCCCAGGTCTAGATGTGTACAAAATTCTAGTATGTCAACACAAGTTCTTTTTAAACTGAGCATCAAAATTATACCCACTGAGTCTCTGGGGAATAAAACGACTACTCCACCCACACACAAGGATTGGTAACTTGCATTCAACTCTGCTAGGCACAAAACACAGGTTTTATTCCTTGGAAGACTAACTACTAAATTGAGGTAGGAAGGTAGATCTCTGGAGAGTAGTAATATAGCACGATTTTTCCATGATTTAAAGGTAGAACATCCCTATTTGGTATTAATTGGTATATATATGGGGACTTAGGGATGCTAACATCATTAATTTAGATGGAAAATATTTTTGAGATATTTCAGATATTAATGATTTAAGTATTAATCTATCAAATCTAGCAAGAAGAAAATTCTATCTTTATATATCAAGGGAAACCTGTTTTCTGGGATCATGGAAAGAGGGTCATGGACCTCCAATATTCTCTCTGTATACTGATCAAAGCTAGTAAATTCTAAATTCTAAAAGTAATTCTCCTAGGAATGCTAAGAGTTAATTCTCCTTTTGTTAGTATTAAATCCTAACAAAAAATGGCCTCAAGTGCTGCTCCAAAGAAATGCAATCATTCTAATTATCTCAATATAAAGAAAGGAGAGCCCTATATCTGAAATAATAATAATAATAATTAATAATAATAATTTTAAGAATGGCTATTTCAGAGATAAACTAAAGAAAAAATAAGGCAAATCTGGGTATTTCAATATCCTTTCTCATTTAATTCTCAATATCTGGCAGATACTGCCAGTATCTTACAGATAAGAAGACGGGTGATGAGAGAAGGAATGAGTGGCCATCTGTTTATGAATTACTTACTCTTCTCCACACAAAGGGTTGGCAAATTCAAGTCAATAGGCCCAACCATATCCAATGGCTGTTTTTATAAAGTTTTATTGGAATATAACCATGCCTATTCCTTTATATAGTGTCTGGCGACTGCTTTTATGTTGCAATAGTCTGGTAGACTCACTGAGATACAGACCACATGAAGGCAAAGGCAAAAATAGTCTGTGTCTGGCCTTTGCAGAAAAAGTTTGCTGACCTCTGTTCTAAAATGATTTTCTCAGCAGTCATGCTGTTTTCTCATATTAAGTCTTAACTGGATTTCCAATATACATGCAATACAGCTCAAAAGCCAAATATTGTTAGTACTGCATTTTATGAAATTCAAATTTATATAACATTTTATTATTGGAAATACAATTAGTATGAATTTTGAAAGGTTGCTCTGCATAACACAAAATGTCAAAATAGAAGTGTTGAGAGTACTTAGTAGCAATCTAAGAACAGTATTGGTGATCATAGCTAATGTTTTTTCCAAGACCTTAAACAGACATAGAAACTCAAAGAAGAGCAATAGGAAACAGTTGCTTTCCAAATTAAATATCCAATCTAGGGGCTGGAGAGATAACATGGAGGTAAGGCTTTTGCCTTTCATGCAGAAGGTCATTGGTTCGAATCCCAGCATCCCATATGGTCCTCCGTGTCTGCCAGGAGTGGTTTTTGAGCATAAAGCCAAGAGTAACCCCTGAGCACTGCCAGGTGTGACCCCAAAATACAAAAATAAATAAATAAATAAATAAATAAATAAATAAATAAATAAATAAAAACAAAAAATTATCCAACCTAATCAGCATTTCTACTCATACATATAAAATGTAGAGACATATCCTTGATACAATGAACAAGCAGTATCTATTAAATGAACCCATGAAAGAAAAGTTTGATACAGGTATACTTTTATTTGTATGGATTCATTTTAATTCATAAGAATTCTTGCTCAGATGGAGCCAAAAAGGTGAGTGCAGTAAGCAGGAAGCTTACCTAACACTTAGCCAGTCTGAGTTCATTCCAAAAGCACCACATTTGGATCTCTGAATACTACCTAAAGTGATCCCTAGACACAGAACCCAGAGTAATTTTTGAGCACAGTTGGGTATATCACCAAAACAAAAAAAAAATTATTTTCACAGTGTGTTTGGCCTTTGGTTGGGCCCTATGTAATGAAGATTAGCTGGTCAAAGACTCAAATTCTAGAACTGGTCTTCATTGTGAAGCTTAGCATTGGGGTGGGAGAAGAAGACAAGGCAGGGAACATTAAAACAATGGTTGAGAAGAGTCACTGTAAAATAAAAAGCACTAAAAGTTGGCAAAGTGATATGTATGAAACCTTAACCCTAACAGTATTGTGAACAAACAGGCCTAAAGGGAAAAATGTGCCTGCCAGAGAGACAGAAAGAGAATAGGAGGGAAGCTGGGTACATTGGTAGAAAAAAGTAGAAACTAGCGCCACAACCATAAGTAACTATAATTCATAGTGACTCAATAATAAACAAAATAGGGGGCCTGAGTGATTGCACAGTTGGTAGGACATTTAACTTGCATACAGTCAACTTGGGTTCAATTCTTGGCATCCCATATGGTCCCCAGAGTACCTCCAGTAATGACTCCTAAGCACAGAGCCAGGAGTAACCCCTGAGCACTGCTGGGTGTAGCCCCCAAACCAAAAATAAATAATATAAATAGTCTTATACTCCTCTCCTTAAGAAAATATTAATCCTGTAAGGGACTGTCAAAGCTATTGGCAACTTTGCCCCTTCCCTCTCACTCCCATCAAAAAACAAATTTAGAATAACTGGTTATCTGAAGTTAGGAAAAGCTAGAAAAGACTGGCTTCAGGCTTGTAGTTTGAAGTGTGACCACCTTTCTCTGAAACAAGCTGCCTTGTTTCATTTTCTTAACTCTGATTAGAATGAAGTCGAATCTTAGGAACACTTTTGCACTGATAAGAGCCCCAAGTCCCTCGCCAGTGGGGACTTTGCAGTAGAGCCCTTCTGGACCTCTAGCTTCCTTGTTCTTCTTGAACATACTGAAAAACATGCCCCTGATGACATTACTCTGCCATTTTCTGTACATGTGAAATGCATTCCTCGTATGTTTCTCAATTGTGTATGCCTGCCATACTCTCTCATGAATATGTATGAATTTTCTGAAAAACTACTAGAATATGTATACGCTATTACATCACTTTATCTCTGCTGGGCATAAAACCAGTTCCCCTATTCCCTCTCTTTGAGGCTGTTCTTCCCAACTTCAGTGGTTTCATTGTCAATAAAGGCCTTCTTTGCTATTCAGTTGTTTCTGTGCTTCTTCTGGGTCAATAGGACACAAACATGCCTGAGGTATGTCTGGATCTCACTGAGCAAGGAGTGCACAAGCTACCATCAGAAATTTGCTTTTACAACCTTCTTTCTGTCAATAAACATGGAAACCTGGATCTTCACAAGATGACAGCAAGAAGCAGGAGGCAGAAAAAGGCCACTAGAAAGACCCTGATGATGAGGGGGGAGAGTGTAGAAAACAAAAGTATACCTGCTTTTCATATGGTATTTTTTCCCGAGAAATGGAAAGGATGCCAATAGCAAATGCCTACAAGAGAGCACACTCATCTAAGTTATTCTTGTTCCTATTTCAGAACAGTACATTGAAGTGGGAATTAGTTTTACCACTTTATAAAGAAGAAAATGAAAGCAGGTCTCTAAGAAATGGAGGTGGCAAAAATTCAAAGCACATCTACCTAGGGTTTTTTTTCCATGACTCTATATGATGTGGCCACCAAGGCTTGAGGATACAAACTTAAGTTAGATAACAGAATCAGTCGGAAAAGCAACACCTTACACTGAACTAATTTAGATAAATCACTAGGTTAAATTAATCAAATCACACCCAGTTCAGTGCTGACTGGGTAGAAAACAGGGTCAATGTATTCTATTTTTCCCTAGAGGGGATTGATAAAAAGGAAGAAAGTGGAGAGTCTTTATCCCCTGCATTTGCCCATTTGGAGAGATTGCCAGTGTGATCTTGGTAATATTTTAACCATTTTCATACATTTTTTCTCTCCTCCATTTCTACATTATTTTCTGCCCTAGTTCAACTTTGTAATCATCTGCAAGGAATGAGGTCAAATTCAAAGTCATATGCAAAATAATTTACAATTTCTGACTTTAAAAAATGATAATCTGAAAAAATATGGATTCTTGAATGGTTCCCCATCATTTAATATCTGCCACTAACATAACTAGAGGAGGTTATTTGGGGGGGGATTAATGGGATAGCAGGTTGTGTATAGATTTGTCATAGATGACAAATCTGCTAAAGTGACCTTATATCACTGACTCGGGAGTTTCATTTATCTAGTTAACTATGTCTTATGTAAGCAATCAAGGGTCTTCTTGTGGCATAATTATTATGAGGTAATTTTCTTTCTAACAGATGAGAATAAATTATTTTGAGAGAAGGAACCTTTATCTACTATTCACCAAGGTGCTATAGGGATATGTAGCATCTCAATATAAATATTTCCTTTCTGTGCTTCCATGACTTTGTAATAGTTAGTTATCTCTGCAAAGATGCTATGTAACAAAGAATTCCAAACTCTTGGTGAGTAACAACAATAATACTGCTCATATATGCCAGAGACAGAGAAAACATTTCATTTTTTATGAGAACAAGATTTGCTGTGCTTGGCTAGATGCCTGTGGATTTGGACCCACTTACAATAAGACTGCAGGTCAGGCTTAGTTCTGCTCTAAATGTCACTCATTCTGAAACCCAGACAAAGTCACTCAATCTGAAACCACAGCTACCTGAAGCTTGCTCTTGTCATGGCAGACAGAATGAGCTCAAGAAGTTAAGCCAAACCACACTAGTGCATTTAAAACCTGAGCATGTCACATTCACTCACCTTCCACTGACCAAAGCAAGTCTCTGAGCCAAGTATGCCTATTTAATAAGAAAAGATATACCTGCTGTGGAGGAGGGAAGGGTGAGGGAAAGGGAATTTTTGGTCAATAGTAACATTACCTGCCACAGACTTACTTCATGCATGCTCTAGCAGTATCAGGATATATTGTAGAGAAAGCCTACCACTTTCACAGCTCAAAAATATTAAAAGCTATTTTCATGTCAAGACAAGTTATTTCCAAAAGACCAATGCTTTATACACACACTTTGAAAATAAAATCAGTCTTTTTTTTATCTCTCTGCTTTTGCAGGTTAGTATGATAAATCATGGAACAGCAAACCAAACCAAGTCTATAAAGATCTAAGAAAAGAATTTTTGGTTTTGCAGGCAATATGGTTTATTATAACTATTCAACTCTGCCATGAGAATGCAAAACCTAACCATAAAAAAACTTAGGAGTTGAACATAGAAAATTATTCTAAATAAGAACAATAAATTGTTATTTACAAAATTAGGTTTGAGTCCAGATTTGGTCTGTGAGTTATAGTCTAACTTTTTGTTTTATTTTGTTTTGTTTTTTGGTCACACCCGGTGACACTCAGGAGTTACTCCTGGCTATGCACTCAGAAGTCGCTCCTGGCTTAGGGGACCATATGGGATGCTGGGGGATCGAACTACAGTCTGTCCTAGGCTAGCGCTGGCAAGGCAAGACACCTTACCTCTAGCGCCACCACGCCGGCCCCATCTGCTAACTTATAAATAAAACTATAAGGGATATGGTCTCTTGTTTCAGTTACCTGTAACTACTTACACTTTTAATATTATTGGCTTAAACCTACAATTATTCCTCATGATTCTGTGCTTTGTTTGGACTCAGAGGAGGTGAATATTTTACTCCTTGTGATGTTGGTTGTAGCTATAAGCAGCTTTGGTATCAATAGCATTTGAACAGTTAAAATGGATCACTTGAGTTAGAGAAGTAGTATAGCAGGTAGAGTGCTTGCCTTGCACACAGCTGACCTTGCACACAGGTTCAATCCTTGGTATCCCATATGGTCCCCTGAGTTCACCAGGAGTGATTCCTGAATGCAGATCCAAGAGTAACCCCTGAGCTCTACCAGTTGTACTCAAAAGAAAAAAAAAAAAGAAAAGAAAAAAGAAAAAGTTGGATTTAGCACCTTGGCAGGATTTGACCAGCAAACTGAACTCACCAGGATTACTCAGGATCTCAGTTCCAGATAATATAGCATCTCTCCTATAGCATCTGAGGAGTCCCTAAAAGAAATTACCTCACTTTATAAATCCTAGGGTCATCATTTATGCCACATTTTATGCATTCCTCATTTGTCAATGATGACCATGTCATCTGGGCCCTATTTGGGATATATGAGAAAATCAAATTTTCTCATTCCAGGATCTTCAGGTGAGGCAGGAATTTTTCTAATGCCTCACATGCAAACTACAATGCAGATATCTTATCCTATAAGGCAATAGCAAAACATCGGGTTCCAAAGATCTCTTTGCCCAAAAAACAGTACCTTGGTTCAGTAACAAAAATCATAAACTAAAAGGTAATTTTATAAAAATAGGCCAGGGATTCCTCTGCTCAATCATATCTGGCATTGCTTCAGACATTTTAGGTACTTTAATAGACTAGGTTTCTTCCAGAAAAATTCTCAGCTCTATTCTAACTCTTAGCTCTATTGTTCCATAAGGGAGCCCCCAAACAACAGTGACCAAGATGGGGAAGGAGTGAGCAAAATCAATATGCTCCCTGACACCCCTGCATGATTTTGAATCCAATACAATTCTCACCAATATAACACCCTTTGAGGATAAACTCCTTCACTCTTTTCCCTGAAAATTCTTTGAAAAGTAATCATTTTAGTTTTTATAATGGAGCTATCACCTTTCTAAGACTAGATGTAATTCTGACAATTGTAGGTACACTCACCAAGAAGATAAATTGCCCCTTTATGGCACTTCTGTCTACTTCCAAAGTCTAGCTAGTCTCTATCCTTGTCATTTGCCCCTCCCCATACGCACTGGCACTTCTTAAACTAACTCCCTAGAATTTTTCATACTATCAATTTTTTGTAATTACATACCTGTCAAGACCCCCATTTTCAGGATAAAACTTATCGATTGGTCTTTGATTGATAATTTTGTAGAATTTCAGAGTTTAGCTTTATCTATGTATGTTGGTATCACCACCTGCACAGTAAAAAATTAAAAAAAACTAATTCATATTAAACTTAAAAAATATTTTTAAAATATCTTTTAATTTAATTTGGGGAGATTGGGCCAGACTTGGCAGTGTTCAGGGGTTACTCCTGGCTCTGTACTCAGAAATCACTACTTGCAGGCTCAGGGACCATAAGGGAGGCCAAGAATCAAACCCAGGTTGGATGCATGCATGGCAAATGCCCTACCCACTATATAGATATATCTATATGTAGAGAGATATATGTAGATATATATGTATATCTATATATAGATATAACTATAGCTCAGGCCCCTATCAACTTCAAATCCACTACCAGAGTACATACTTCCCAAATAGTCCCTCCATCCATAGTCCCCACTAACCCTAATCTCAGCTCTATAGAGAAAATCTCTAGTTCTTAATGCCTTTGGCCATTTGTTTTTCCTTCACTGTTTGTGTTTTTAAAATATTTTAGTAATTTTGTTGTTGTAGCTGCTGATCTTTTCTTAAAATGGTCTCCATGGGTCTGAAGAGATAGTATGGAGGTAAGGCCTTAACTACAACAACAAAAGCTTCCCTTATATGTAGAGCCATGCAAAGAAGTTGACTCAAAATATAAATCAAAGTAATTGGATTGTTTGAGTAAATACCCCAGATTATATTGCTGTTCTTCCACTGAGTGAGATGGGGGAAGGGAGCTTTCCTGTCCCAGCTCCTCCTGTACACGAAGGCCTGTGGGATGAGGGATATGAAGCAGGCCATATCCTGATCCGATATCTTTAATCCAGCCAGAAACACCCACCTTCTGTGCTCCTTAGGGAGCATAAATCTGAGTTGTCAACACTCCAACAGAGCCCATGGCTGCCATCCTGGAACTGACTCACCCTAATCCCTTTCTAATCTGCTGTTTGTCTGGTTCCTGACTCTTGGTTCTAACTCTTTATTCAGAATCCTGTCATCTTGATGGGTACTTGGTTTCTGAGCTCTTCCAAAAGTACTGGCTTGGGCTTTGCTCATCAGTTCTTATAGTTTTAACTTTTCAGTATAAAACCCCTAAAGTAAGAACCTCACCCAGTTCCAGTTACTGGGACCTTAGGAGAAGGGGCAGGGATTCCCAAAGGTCAGGTTTCTTTATCCTCGGTGCATGGCCCCTATCAAGGACTCATGAAGGCTTGTTGAGTGACTGAGTGATGTATAGAGACCTTGACCTTACAAGCAATTGTCCCATCAAACCCAGACAACCAGCCCACAATGAACTATTTCTGAATGAGTTTGCATAAAGTGCTTGTGAAAAGTGATATCCAGTAGAGGCCTCGCCAGACTGAACTACTTAAGAGGACAAAGCATCTTTGAGAAATGAAATTAATTAACTACTTCCAAAGGGAGCAATAAGTGGGAGGTTGGGAGGGGGTGGGAAATTTATATAAATTTCCAAAGGACAAGGGACTTGAAAGTAAACTAAGGGAATTTCAAGCTCTAAATTAAAAAAATGCCTTCCAACTTCATGGCTTAGTGGTGTGTGATACGAACTCAATATTGGGATTTGGTTATGTACAAAGGAAAGCTCTGAAAGAGTAAAACAATAAATTAAATGCATAAATTGAGAGGATTTGGGCTGTTTAGAAGTTCCTGCACAATATTCTCTGAGGGTGATTTTAGACTAGACCTTGACAGGGTGAGATTGTGAATATAAAAGTGAGCTTTTGTCAATCAGAAGGCACTTCTGCAGAAATAAGTTTTTAGAGAATAACCAAAGGGAATTTCAAAGATCTAGTTTACATTCTCTGTGTCTTTGGGCCCATTTCCTTGGGATTTAAGAAACCAAAAGGCTTTCAAGATCTTGAAACAGCCACACAAAGTCCTACTCAGTATGAGCCTCACAGCTTTCCATGGCATTTTCTTTTCCACATTTGACTTCTGCCTGTTTCTGCCCACCAGTGCTCATGCCTCCAACACTTGCAAAGTTTGCCAGCTTCCTAGAAATCGGGGAATATATTGGATTTTTCCTGTGTACCCACAATCACAGGATGGAGAGGGGATGTGTCACTGGATAAAGAGGTTCTAGAACCAGGAAGTTTCCTCTCCAAAGAAGGGTAAAATAAAAATCTGTGAGATCCCATAAAAATCATTTCACCTACCAGGAGTGGGTTTTTTTCTCCAAGTATCTAAGCTTACAGAGGACTAACATTAACTTCTGTTAATCAAACACTCTGTGGAAAACTAAATTCAGCCAGTTTGATAGTTCTATCCCACTCTTTGACCCCCAGCAGGATTTTGATCCTGTTGCATTCAAAATTTTGGCTGTGTACCAGAACAGCTGTAGTCTCTTTGGTTATGGTGTAAGTGTGCATTGAAAAGACTTTCTCTACCTTGCTCTCATTTAGCTTTGTGTGTGTGTTTCTGTCTGTGTTTCTCTGTCTCCCTCTCTCCTTGTGTAACAACCATGGTAAGTCCCCCAGTTCTTTAAGTCTATATTCCTGATGCTGCATTTTTCTGTGTCTGTTTTTGTGCATATTAGAAATTCCTCTCTGTCTCTTTGTCTTCTATTGTCTGTCCTCTTTTCTTAGTTTTTATCCTTCCTCCCTTTCACTGTCTCTCTGAGTTTCATGTTGAATATGAATCTATTAAAATTTCTTGTAATCACAATATCCTTGGGATAAAAGATACACTGAAGCTATTCTGAATCCCAGGGCTGGAGAGAGAATATAGCGTGTAGGGCCAACCTGGGTTTGGTCCCCTGGGTTTGATCCCATCTAGTCCCCTGAGCATGCCTGAGCAGAAGTAATTTCTGAATTCAGAGCTAGGAGTAAGTCCTGAATACCATTGGGTGGGTGGCCCCCACCCAACCCCTAAATATATATTTCTGAATCCCCAGACTATAAAGCAAGAAGCACCAGCTTTGGTTCCTTCCAGGCTGAACTGGGAGTGTCCCAGTTGTAGAGAGAACTGAGCTCACTGTTACAGACAGAGCATGGGGAGCTGATCTCACCTTAGCCCAATCTGATCAGCCTCAGGACAATTTGACCCTAACCTTTGCAGTGCTGCTAACAGCCCAGCCCTTTGCTTAAAGTGAGCAGAGAGACTAGTAATTTCTTCATATCTTCCTTCTTGCATTGAAAATCAATGAAGAAACATAGACTTGAGGCTGCTGGATATCTCTGAACATACTCACCATCTCTCCTCACCCTGCTCGCTGTCTCCTTCAGCATCCTGCCCTTCTTTAAGCAGCTCAAGTCTCTGGTTACTGGGCACAGACATCTGCCCAACCCACACCACTAGGCTTCTTCCTGAGTATTGGTTTATTGTTAGGAGTGGTTGTTTGTTTTGCTTGTTGGGGGGGGTTGTTGTTTTGTTTTCTTTTTTGTCAGCTAAATTCATTTGTTTTATTACTTTAATATACACAGTATGATTTACAAAGTTGTAGGTCAAGTTTCAGAACATTTAATGTTTCAACTCTGTCTACCTCCAGTGGCAGCATCCTGCCACCAATAACTCAAAGTTTCCTCCCTCTTCCCACCCTGTCCTTCTTCCCCTTTCTCTATTCTGCTTGTGGGGGTAATAATTATTAGTTTCCATTAGAATCTAACTGGGTGCCAAACACTATTTTGAATACTCCCCATGTTTTCTTGCAATGACATCTTACAACACCTGCCTTAAAGAGTACTGTTATTCTTTCTAATGCCCCCAGATAAAGGCAATACTGAGAAGCAGACAGCATAAGGCACTTACTAAAATTCATACAATCAGCAAGCAAAAGATACCATTAGCCACTAACTCACAGTACCTGGCTGTTGACGATTAAGCTAGGGAAAGCTATGTAACCTCTTTATCCGCCAGAGAGATCCCAGGTCCCAGTCAATCTAACAATCTTCTCAAAAGATCAAACAATTTTAGTATGCTGAGCAGCATAGAAAAATCTGGGGTCATGGATGGAGGTGGGCGATTTTGATTTTCTTGAGTCCTGGAGAAGGGGGAAATCATATTTTCCCTGACTTTTTATTTAGAAGATAATCAAGAAAATGTTTCCCGTTTTTGCTCTCAGAAAACAATTTATCTTTATCAAACCAGCAAAGAATTTAGCTCCATCTGGAAGTTTCTTACAGAGCCTTGGGAGATGAAAGGTACAGTAATGGATACACAAAGCAGTTGCTTTTTTATCTGCGTAGTTTTGTATGATCCTTTCATAAATGTGAAAAATAAGACATTGTGTTTATGTGCTGCATGCATTTGTCTGTGTCAACATAAAATAAGGAGTGGTGGAATATGGCCAGGTACTGAGATGGCCTAAATATTTCACTGTTTTACACTGGGTCTTGCCTCGATGTTCCCTAAGAGCAGAAAACCTGCTTTTTAAGCACCTCAAGTATAAACCAAGTGGCCAATTTAGGCTCAGAGCAACTGCATTTGTTATCTGTCCTAAACAGGAGCCCAACCCATACTTTTTACTGCACTGAAGAAAAGGAAGATTGAGAATTTAGTAAACAGAACAATGGATAGGACCCGACTTTGCATCAAGCCAGAGCCAGTCTCTGCATTCAAAGTCCTGACCTTGAGGAGCTGGTTAAAATGGATGATGCGTGGCTGCCTGCTAGAGAGCCAGCCTGGAAGTAGGTCAGTGAAGTTACAGGCTGGTTCCTGTCACTCCCAGTCACAGCCTGCGCCAGTCCGAAGGGAACGAAAAAAATGTTCTCAGCCAGAGTAAGACACTGTGTGTGGTTCTGGGCAGCCTGTTATATTGACAGAACCATCACCGCTGAATGAAATCATCCAGGGAGAACTGTCAAGTCCTGCCAGAGCCCAGAGGGAGGATCTTTTCGGCTCGTTTAATTAATTAGGGGTTGTCTTGCAAGGTTTTGTTTTTTTTCCCCAGCCACAGAAACAAACTTAGTTGGTCATTTGTCCTTACCTCCCCCTCTCTGTCTCTCTATCTGTCTCTCTCTCTCTCTTCCTCTATCTTCCTCCCTCCCCTCTCTCTTCCTAATTCTCCCTCCCTGTCTCTCTTCCTCCCCTTTCTCTCCCCCCTCAGTCTTTCTCTCTCCCCATCTCTCCCTCCCTTTCTCCCACTCTCTCCCTTTCTACCCCTCTCTGTTTTTCTCCCTTCCTCTCTCTCCCTTTCTCCCCTTTCTTGCTCTCCCTCTCCTTTCTCTCCCTCTCTCCTTTGCTCTCCCGTTTCTCTCCCTCTCTCCCCTTTCTCCCTCTTTACCCCTCTCCCTCTTTTTCTCTCCCTCTCTCCTTTGCTCTCCCCTTTCTCTCCCTCTTTACCCTCTCCCTTTTTCTCTCCCTCTCCTCTCTCCCTTACTCTCTCCCTTTCTTTTTCCCTTCTTTTTCCCTTCCTCTCTCTCCCCTCCCTCTCTCTCCCCCCTCTCTTTTTTTTTACTAGTCCCCCTCTCTCTTTCACACACACACACACACACACACACACACACACACACACACCTTCAGACTACTGGCAGGGTTTGAGAGGTCAGAGGGACTGGTGAGCGAAAAAGGATCTCAAAGGACTCCTCCCATTTTTTGCTTGTTTGATTTTTGTCCCATTTTATATTTTTTTCATTTCTTCAAACAGAACTACATAATTTAAACCATATTATTTTGCCTCACAAATTGAGGGGGAAATAATGGAGGGTACCAAGACCAGACAGTCGTATGAACATTAAGTAGAAATAAAAAAATGATCAGACATGCTAGACACAGAGGGGACCACTTATACCAGCAACCCCTGTGGTAAAGGAGAGGGATGTGTGATTCATGCTGGGAACAGGGGTGGAAAGAGGACAACATTGGTGGTGGGAGTACCCCTGATTCAATATCACTATGTACCTAAAAAATTACTGTGAAAAGTTTGTAATCCACTTTGGTCAGAATAAAATGAATAAAAAAAAGGGATCTCAAAGAAACTTGAACAGAGAGCAAAAAATTTACTGTGATAGAAGTCAAGATCTAGAACATTATACCTGTCCACTCATCATTCCTTTCTTTGCTCTAAGAGGCACTCAAGAGCATAGCTTCTGGAATCAGACTGCTTGGTTTTTATTCCTCAGGCCTCACTTATTAACTATGTGAGCTTGGGCACCTGCATGAACCTTGCTGTTAAGCCTTAATTTCTGAGCTGCCATGATAATGGGAATTTTGTACATTAATTTTCAGGCATCCTAGAGGAGGCAGTACATGCAGCTAAGGATAATCCAAAGAAGAGTAAATGAAAAAACTATTCGCAAAAGAAAGAGGCAGTCTAACAAAAAAACAAGAAAAGGTGCAGTGAACCCGGGGTACCAACTATGGTGGCCATGATTATTCCCAGAGTTGAAGGGGAACTGAAATCTATGTAGGCATCCCCGCCCCCCAAGAAACTGGGTGCTCTGAGATCCCTGCCAAAGTCAGGGAGGATTTTAATATGAGTACTGACCTTTAGATAAGTACTAACCTTCACTACAAGGACATATTTAATGGATCCCCAAGAAAAATACCTGTCACACTTTCTCCTTCCACTGGAGACCCCATTCTTGCATTGGTTGAAACAAACAAACAAAAACAGAAATCATGAAATCACCTGGATGATTCCACAAGGGCAACTGAGCAGCAGAGGGGAAAATTGAAGCTACACAGCCCCCAAGAATTCCATGAAACAAGAAGTACATTACACAGTAACAGACTTTCGATAACCAGAGCATGCCAAGATTTATCTCTAACTTGTGCCTTAATGCACAATAGTCCAACTGGAGCGCCATGTTGGAAATCTCAGATTTAAAGGCTCAGATGCCTTCAGAACCAATACCCCTTTTTCATCCTTTCCAGGAGTTCTCCCAGACTCATATAGGGTGCTCACCTTTCAACCCAGCTGATCCTCACAGGTAAGAAAATGAGAAGATCGAGGACATGAAAAACAGTTGATTCTATTACTCTTTCAATATTCTGCAAGTCTTTGATGAATCCTCTCACCTGCTTCAGTATCCTCCTAATCAGCTTCAGGAAGATGTATTTCTGAAAAAGACTTCCCAGAATGCCTGACACCAGCATGCAACATTTGGAAGAATATATTCTAGTACTTTTTACTGATGGAGGTAAGACCCACTGGGCTAGCCTCTTAGGGCCCAGGGCTTTGAAAACATTATTGGAATCTTTTTGCCCTGTGGCACTGTTCTCAGACTCTTTAAATATGTTCCTCCCAGCTCTCCCTTTGCCCTTTGCTCAGCCAGTCACCATTTGCTACAAGGAGATTCAGGACATCAACAACACTAACAGAAGCATATCATTGAAGTGTGCCTCAATGATGGGGCAGCCCTTTCATACAGACTTATATCCTTTCTTCTCCAGAAACAGCTTATGCTTCCCATGTTCACCACAGTGAGCAGCTGAAGTAGGCTTGAAAAGTGCCTACCCCGGGGCCAGAGTGGTGGCACAAGCAGTGGGATGTTTGCATGTGCTAACCTAGGACGGACTACAGTTAGATCCTGAGTGTCACAAATGGTCTCCCAAGCCAGGAGTGATTTCTGAGCACATAGCCAGGAGTAATCCCTGAGTGTCTCGGGTGTAGCCCAAAAAGCAAAAAAAAAAAAAGAAAAGAAAAGAAAAGAAAAGAAAAGTGCCTGCCCACCATTTTATTTTAACTTTAAAGTGCTAGTCCCCAGACCAGCAACAATCCAGAGAGCATGAGCTGGAAACTAGATGATTTAGTGGCACTGTCCTAAAGGCCTTTAATTATTAATCAGGTTTCTATGTGGCTAACCTCTTCTTTGCCTCCTAATACAATCTAACCTCATTGATTCTGCCTGCCTGTGAGGTCAGCTGATTTCTCCACTAGAAGGCCCTACCAGCTCCCCAAGAGGAATGTGGGTCGGCTTCCTGTGTGCCTGTATCCCTGGCCCTTCTTTGTGCCTGGTCTCTGTTTGACACCCAACATGCCCACATTGTTGATGTATTGGATGAAGGAATGAAGTGCTCGATTCTATTTTATCCTTTTAGGTCATTCACCCTAACTAGTTTCAAGATTCCCAAAGTTAAAAATAACCATGTTTCGACTCAGCAACTGGCCAATGGCCAGGTTACTTTTGGCTTTTTAGGTGAGGGAGGAAAAGGGGGCTGGGCATACAGGAAGCCAACTGCCCAAGGGAGAATCTTTTGCCCAGTAAATGTTCCAGCCCCACGTGCAAGGAAGAATGACCAAGAAAGGCTCAGTTCTCTGTGTCCCCAGGAATCCTGAGTTTGGGCAGCCTCCAATTCCTAGAATGTGAATCTTTCCCAAGAGACAGTGAGCAATTAAAGAACAAGGAACAATTAAGGAACACTCCTTTTGGTTTCCCTAGGAAACAAAAGTGTACCTGATTGGCAAGGCCGTTAGCTGGTGACAAGGTTTGTGATGGGTTAGCCCAGCAAGCCTGACTGAAAAGGGAGGATTTTCAAATGGAAGGGATTTCAGTGACCATTTAAAACCACTGGGTCCATTCCACAAGATATGTAGGGCTGCTAAAATATGCTTTTTTGGTCTTGGCTTAGTGTAGGGGCCATACACAATTGTGCTCCTGGTTCTGTACTCAGGAGTCACTCCTGGTGGTGTTCAGTAGACCTTCTGAGTTCCTGGGGTTGAACCTGCATCAGCGGCATGCAAGGAAAGTACTATTAGCCCTGGAATGTTCATTTTAAGCAGATAAAATCATATCCAAATAAACTGCATTCCTCAGTTCTTTTAGCACCTCCTCTGGAAGGTACAGTCAGAGCAACTGTATTGTTACAGGAAGTGCACAACAGCAGGGCTAGATGCATCTCATCTGAGAATGAAAGAAATTGAGACCCTGAAAAGAAAGAAGACATTTAGTCTAACACAGTGAGAAAAGACCTGGAATGGAAGTGTCTTGGATTCTGGTCTGTGTGTTTATGACCTTTAACTCATCCTTGGGAAGGTCCTCACATAGGAGGGTCACAGTGTAGCCTCACCTTGCAAGTGAGTGCCACTTGGATAGAAGGCAGGCAATCCTTCCCTGCAGTGCTAAGCAGAAATGTGAGAGCTCACTAGCAAAGAATAGAAAGTAAAGCTTCCCCAGCAAGCTGGAGGCCAGGAGATCTGAAGAGTGCCCAAATGCGGGGTGTTGACTCTTAAAAAAAATTTTTTTTTTAAAGCTTCTTGAAATTGTTTTCATTTCCATGTTGGAGGTTAATACCCAAGATGGACACTCTTTTTGAAGAGCTCCTTTTGATTTTAATTTCTTAAAGTCCTCATTTGAACTCTGCTTTTTGTTTATATTATACCCATCCCACAATTTTTCTTTCTTTCCAGGTAACTTGATCCTCGAAAATGTACAGAATCCATCCATGCCCACTGCTTTTAATTAAACATCAACCCGGTCTTTCAACTGGCTCTTTTAGGGGGTTACATGGCTTTTTCTAAATGTTCTCCTTTTTTTCCCCCTGAAATTACATCAAATTAAGTTCTCAAAAATGTATTTCTCTTCTTAATCTTTAAATAGCTAGGAATGAATTTTGGCAAAATTTCAAGAAAACCTCTCAAAGGGAAGCAGTCAGCTCTCCCCGTTTTTCTTCTGAGCGGGGGTAGGAGGGGAGGCAGGCACATTTTCTATCGGTCAGGGCTGCACACGAGGCAGACCTCCAGGCACTGAACAGCCAACAGAGACTCATAAACCCCAGGCTAACTGCAGAGCCCACATATGTGAGAAGGCAATGGCATTCACTATGGTAGTACATGCCTCTTGCTTTTGTTCCTCTGATGACAACATTGGAGGATGACAGGTCTAAGGAGTGAGCATTTCCTGCCTTGGAGGACCTGGGCTTTCAGAGGAAATAAACCAACACATATGACAACCCAGGTACCAGAAACCAGAAAGGTCAACTAGGGGAAGGGGAAGGGTGAAAGCAGAGGAAAGGACCTGGGGAGAGGTTACTCAAGCTCCCCAGAAGCAAACTCAAATGCAGAAGACTTTGGCCTCCGCAGAGAAGATTCCTGATGGGGAAGTGGAGTAGGGAAAGAAAGTATTTAGGAAAATTCCACTGATGAATCATTTTTTTTCTAGTCTGTCTCCTAGGGTTTCTGAAGATTTCATTATCCTCATAAGTGAAATTCTTAAAATGACTAGAAGAAGGTGCTTATTGAAACCTATAGCTCTCCATCCCCTGGCAGGCTTTGATTCAAAACATTCAAAACACATCCAACAGACTCGTCTTCCCTGAAGACATGGGCTTTAATGTTTAAAAAAAAAAGAGGAAAAGAAAGAAAGAAAAGAGCTAGGAAAAAAATTAGTCCCCTTACACCAGCCAGCTCCTTCCTCTTAAAGAAAAACGTTACCTAAAAATCAAGGTTTTTGAAGCTAAAATATAGTAGCAGCCTTTACAATCTGAGCCCTGCTCTTTGTTCCAGATGAACAAAGAAACACAATTTCCAGTACCAGCAGCCATGTGAACACACCATCTCAGAACCACCACTGGAGCAGTAATCTAGGCCAACATCTACATACTACCAATGAGGAAACCGAGGACCAGAGAGGCAAAAGAATTTTAACAGCTAGCAGGTGAGAGCAGTGCTGACACTTGGACCAGGTGTCCAGAGTCTTGATCTTTTTGCCCAAATGGAAAATAGATTCCTTCTGTTAGTTAGAGGAGAGAACTGCTTAAAGATGGGGGAATTAACACCAGTCCTTTACCAACTGGCACAGCTGTGAATATATTCAATAGGGGCCAGATTCAAGGTGAACAGACAAACAGAATGGAGAAGCATCATTTAGTCATGTAATGGAAAGAGCACCAACTCTTTATGTGACCAAGTCACAGATATACGTGCAAGTCCCTGTTTAGCTCAAGGGGTATGAAAATCGTCAAGTAGGTGAACAGTCTCTGAACAGCCATACAGGCTACAGAAGGCTCTTGATTGAAGTAGATTTTACACTCCAGTTAGGAGCATGCCCAGTCTCCTTGGGAGATTCCTCAACCTTCTTTGTAGTCTTAGAGGAAAAATCCCTGGCTGTGTTCCTACACTGGGCACAACGATGGTGGGAAGATGGTGGGGATTACGTTGTTAAACATTAACTCAAGGGACTCAATCTCCTTCCTTATTCTATGCTCCTCCCCAGAGTAAGTGCTACTTTAAGACCATGCTGCTAGAAACGATCTTTTCTATTGGTTCTGCCATTTTTAACAGTGTTTATAGCACTGTAAGGATTTGGAATTTTACTGTTTCTAGGTGCCCCCAGTTGGGAGTATTTTTATTTCCCACACCTGAACTTCAGCTTCAGAGGATGTCCCCATGATCTAGTGGGACATCCATTTATGCACAAAAGAGCTTGCCTTTCTTTGCAAACCCTTGGTCAATAGCAGACAAGTGTAGTTTATGTAAACCTATGGATAACCCTAGAGTAATTCACACTCCAGATTTTTCCTACAATTTGAGTGAAACCCCTCATGGGTGGGGGATGACTGAGATTATATTCCCTTTACCCTGGAGAATTTCCTTATCAAACTCTTATAGGCAAATACTTCTCTTGGCATCTATTTCTAAGAGCCATGCCTGTTCCATGTCTTTTTGCTTTTCCCAGCTTGTGTAGTAAGACAGACCCAGATTGTCTTTTGTTTGGGAGGAAGTGGTGGTTAGAGCTTAAGACATTTGTTCTTGTCCAGATACTTGTCCAAAGCTCCAACTTTGTGTTTTGTTTTCCTTGTAGTATACTTCTACATCAGAAAAGTGACATCACTGATCATTTAATGTCTGCCATGGATTAGAAAGGGTAAGTTGGCTCATATGTAAATTTTTTTCTGTCCTGTTATAGAAGATAAGACCTCTAGAAGAGGGTCTGTCTGTCTTTATTCTAGGCCTTCAGCTGGTCTCCAGTTTAACTAAGAGGAGTCCAGAGGGGTGTGTACAGCCCCACTTGTCATCTTAGCCAAATAGTAACAGAACACACATGAACCAGAGAATTCTTTTTGCAGATGCCCCTTGATAATTATGGCAGCAGTGAATAGCTGAGGAAGAACAAGCTGGGTGAAGTTCCTAGGCCCATCTCACTCTACTAAGAATTGGGATGACAGGGCTGAAATGTGGACATGCATGTTACACGGTCTGTTTTTCCTGCAGTCCAATGGACTCATCATCAGCTCAACTTGAAGTTGGGCAAATGTAAAAACTTTCCTAGTTATTTTTTAAAAGCTAAGAGGCTAGGTCTAGAACATGCTGGCATATCAAACCTGTAGGAAAGTAACTAAGCTGATATTATCCATTAAAAATTATATTCAGGAATCTAGAAATAAAAGCCAAATCCTATAAATTAGAGCATGAAGTTACCAAAATAATTCTGAATGCTTTCTCTCCTGAGTCCTTTCTCCCCCCCCCCCTTTTTTTAAGTGTAACTGACATAAAGTATGTGAACATGTGAGGGTTAAGTGAACAAAAGGACACTTATACATGTAATATTCTCATCATTCCGAAAGGCCTAGTCCATCTTATTTCCCAAAGTAACTATAACTCTGATTCTAACATCCTAGACTAGTTTTGCTCTTGTTGAATTTTAAATAAATGAAGTGTCCCAGTATGGCACTTTGGTATCTACTTTTTTTTTTCTTTTTGGTTTTTGGGTCACACCCAGCAGCACTCAGGGGTTACTCCTGGATCTACACTCAGAAATCACTCCTGGCAGGTTCAGGGGACCATATGGGATGCCAGGATTCGAACCACCGTCCTTCTGCATGCAAGGCAAATGCCCTACCTCCATGCTATCTCTCTTGTCCTAGTACCTACTTTCGTATGCTGCTCATTAAGTTTATGAAATTCAATTTACTTACCCAATTGGGTAGTTTCAAGTTCTTTGATTTTATGACCGAAGCTGCCCTGAACATTCTTGTACAATTCCCCATGGGTGGACCCACTGGTTCATAGGAGAGGCATATTATTTGCCACAGGAAGGCTTGTCACTGATTTTCCAAAAATTGAAAACCAGTTACATTTCAAACAGCTACAGGAAGAGTTATACTTGACCTGTATCCTTGTTAACTCTTAGTATTATCTCTCTTTTTGCCACCATAATGATAGCAGCATTGTGGTTTTAATAGGAATCTCTCATCTAAGTGGCCAAAAAGTATCTTGAAGATATGTCATTGTCCTGACATAAGAAATTTACTCTGAAATCAAAGCAACAACAAGATTTCATCACATACTGATATACTGAATCACATCAAAAGAAGAACAACAAAAAACAACCAGTACTGGCATAGATGTGCTGGTGGGAATGTTGAACTCTCCAATCTTTTGGTAAAATAATATGAGATATTCTTAAGAACTAAGACGTGAGTTTCAATATGACCCAGGAATTTTACTCCTGGGCATATACCCCAAAGGACGAAAACCTCTAATCAGAAAATATATTTGTACTTCTGTATTCGTTGCAATACTTATAATAGTTAAAATCTAGGAACAACCCGAGTGTGAAATCAGATGACTAGATAAAGAACCCCATAGTACATATACACAATAGAACACTACTCAGTTATGTATATATATGTATATATGTGTATATATGTATATATATGTATATATAAGATAAGATTATGCAATTTGTCACTATGTAGATAAACTGGAGAGTATCATACTGAGTAAAGTCAAAAGGAGCTGGACAGATATAGAAAGATCTCTCTCATATGTGGACTATAAAGAAGCATAATAGAAGAATAATTAAAGACCAAAACCAACAAAATCTAAGAACTGAGCTTACCAAGGGGGTAGAGGTGCTGATGAGGGGGAGTAAAAGGGTCTCTGAGACAATGGTGGAGTAAAAAGAACATTTATGAGAGATGTGATATTATGAAACCCTATCCCTGACAGAATTGTAAAATTGTAAATCACAGTGACTAGAAAGTAAAATTTATAAAAAAGAAATTAACATATCATGCGTGCAACCTTTTGGATATTTACACACAGAAGGCCCTTTATTCAAAGACAGGTAAGGACTGCAACAAGCCAATCTTGCCTGTGAAACCTTAAGTGAATTGATGGCCACAGCACATCCCTAACTCGTCAATAGCCACACTCTGCATCAGAGTTCCCTTGGGGTGAAACTCGAGATGCTTCCCCAGATCCAACTCTAGACCTGAGCTTATCTCACTCACCCAGAAGTGAGGAAGTCAAACTACCCACTGAGTTTGGAAAAGGGAGACTATGAAAGATAGACAGAAACAGAAAACAATGCCCAGAGCAGACAGTATGCAGATCTATGTAAATCAAACATAAAAGCCAGAATGCAAACCTTCCAGAGATAATGCTCTCCAGCTGTCAAACAAGACTATCTCCATTCCGGAGACCACTGGGGCTCTGGGGAATCAGCAGGCAGCAGAGTTCACTGAAAAGGGTATGGTTTTCCTCTTCCCTTTAATCTGGGAGCATGAGTTCACTGAGTCCCTGGGGATCCATAAAATATGGAAGTCAGTTTTTTTTTTAAACATAGTTGTCCATTTTATTCAAGTAAATAAGGCAGAGCTTCTTCCAGTTGGGGTAGAGCTTTCAGAGTCATTAGCAGGAGAAAGCCACTGTCCAGAGCACTTACTACAGATGTAGAAGGCCAGTGGTTGCTGTAAAATGAGCATCATATGGCCCTGATCACTTACCTAAACTGTGGACAAGTTATCTAAACTTGTCCTCCAGGAGCCTCAATCTTTCCACAACAGCATCAGTGGATTACACAGGTATCCCCACTAACTCTCTTTCCTAGGATCCAGCTCTCTAAGCCATATTTTAGGTGAGGTCCTGGTGATCTAAATACTGAATCAGAGGGACTCACCCTGGCAAGAGGCAAATGAATCCATTTCCACGTAGAGCAATTAGAGCTAGGCCGTTCCTGCCACACGTCTGAGATGACAAAAAGCCCGACCCAGATTCTGTACTGTATAATTGAGCATTAAGACACAACAAGGACTCCATTGCAGCATAATAATGCATGCCTGGCTGATTTATTAAGCATCCGACTTAGAAGTGCATTGTTCCATAATGCCTTGGAGTTCAGGCAGCGCTCCATGAAAAACACTTGTGGCGCAGCCAGTTGTGTTCAGATCCTCTTACATCCCGCAACTTCCAACTCCCCCCGTCCCTCGGCTGCAATATTAACCTCCCCCTCCTGTTCCGAAGGCAGGCTGCCCAGGTTTTGATTACCTCGCTGCCAATTCTGCGCAGTCTATGGCGCCCCCTATCGACACTGGATTTATCGTACACCAACTGCAACCAGGCGTCTAAACTGAGTGCACCTAGTCGCCTATCTGGGGAGTCTCAGTTATGAGACCAAACAGAAAACGAACAGAGAAAGGAAGAGACATGAATCTCCTGCAGTTTTTTCCTTACCCCAGATCTACTTGCCACATTTTTTATGTATTACTATTTTATTATCTTTATCTTTCCCAGCTAGACTTTATGAACTTTATCTATGTTGTCCTTTATGAAATTCCAAAATCTAAAGTGCTGCCTAGTATTAAAGAAGCATTCATCAATATTGCCAAAGAAATCATGGATTTCCTCACTAAATAAAAATGTCAGGCGGCAACAGCAAGGGCTACTGAGGAAAGTAAAGCCAGATAGAGGGTGAAGTTGCTAGCAGTATGAGAAGGGTTGGTGTTTCAGATAGCAATACTGCAGGAACTGAAGGAACTGAGATCGCAAGCCATTTTTGCAGGTGAAGAATGTTCTGGAGAGAACACCTACGACCCAACTAGAGGTCTGAACAGTTTGTAGATATAAGTGGAACTGAAGAACAGGGCTAGAATCAAAGGTAAAAGGATTAAGAGGTCAAATTATCAGGTGCAGAAGTCAGCATTAAATAGGGATTGCCCCAACTCTTCACCCCACATTCCAAGTACCAGCCTAGAGCAAGTCTGGAAATATAAAATGTGGGTGGGAAAAAACCACACCTGCTCATTTACACATTACCTGCGTTGCTTTCAGAATAGTGCAAAGTTGAGCCCATATCACCGAGACATGCATTGTTCAAAGTTTGCACTCTTGGGACCTTTTCAGAAAGCACACCAGCTCTAGATTTCCATTGTTAGAGGCTCCAAGGGATTTTGGTTTTTCTAGGAGAAAAAAAAAGCACATCAAAAAGACAACATGGACAGATGGGTGACATGATCAGACTCATAGTGGCAAAACCTCTGAGTGACTGCTAAGTAAAGGAGAAATTGTAGAGGTGGGAACAGGGAAATTAAGTAGAAGGTGAGAAATGAAGATAGCTTGGGTTGGAAATGTAATCAGATTAGAAGATATGCAGGCTGCAGTTCCCATAGTTCTGGTAAGCTGCCATGTGTTTTGTTCTGATAGATATTTGGCCCTGAGAATCTGGTCTTTTGTGGGGGCAGTTAAGGAGAAGTTGGGGGAAATCAGCTATATTTTACCAAGGCAAGAGAGGAGCCATAGTCATAATGAGCAGGTTCCCTTTTCTGATGATTTCATGGCCAAATATTCTGTACTTTGGCTGGTATGTAGTTAAAACCTGGTTCATTTTCTGTTGCTAGAAGCTCCAGATGCTGCTGCTATTCTCTTACTGGGGAATGGGATTTTAAATCCAAAGGACTACAGGAAGGTTAATTCTTGAAGCCTATGGTTATTGACTAAAGGCTTGGGAAGTCCAACTAGATGAAAAGATGGTGCAACAGGAGTCACCAAAATGCAGATAAGAGAGCCCCAGAATCTTACAACAACCCCCTAAACTACCAAGCCTTCACTTCTCACTATTTCTTGATGCACACAAGAAAGATAGCCTATAACTATCTTTTCTCATCTACTATGTCATCCATCAGTCATCAACTATGGAAAAGGGACTAGAAAATGAGTTAGAAAACTCATGTCTAAACATGAACCTCTTAAATACCTAGTTAAATAACTAGCGGTATGACCTGGACCAAGTACCTTGCCCTCTCTGCTTCTATGCTATTATCTGGTAAAGAAGAGTAGAGAGCAGAGTTACTAAGAGAATCACTAGTATTGCCTAAGAAGCCCCTGGCCATCTCAATAACTGCTGTTGACAGGAGAAAATTAAATTATAACAGGAGTAAGTTTTGTATTAGCTGCATTATCCTGAAAAGAGGGAATCCTCTTTCTGATTTTTATGTGTATCCTGCTTGAAAGAAATGCCACCTGTATCACCAAAGTAGGATGAGAGCAACATACAGACATAAAGCTCTGATAATGTTGGTTATAGCATATTTACATAGATAGCACACACCTTTAGAGCATGTTAATGGCTTCTGAGCTCTGATATCTAGGCCTGATATCAAGGTAGGAGCTATCAAGGAAAGCAACTAAGAGCCTGCAGGTCCTATAACCAAGGTCTATGATAAGAAAGGGAGTTAGTACTGGTAGAGTGTGAGGTCTCTCTGGTGAGTCTAGATCAAATCAAGATGTATTAACTCCATTGGGCTTTGAGTTTAAGTTGGTTCATCCTTCCCATGCAAAAACCAGAATTTTGTTAATATAAGGGGCAAAAGAAGTTGTGATGAATCAAGATTCTCTGAGGGGAAGAATTCAAAATTCCTCATCCCTATCTACTTCAACCCTCCTCCCTACCCCTGATAGGTACATATCAGCAAGGTGAGGGGACTGTCAGAACCATACAGGGTAAATGTTCTTGAACTAAAAAGCATTGTGGAATCTGAAGACTATAAGAATGGTGGGGGGTCTGCTGATATTCATTCTATTACACAGAATTACATATAGTCCTCTGGACACTGTCAGGAGAAATCTTTGAATACAGAGCCAGGAATAAGCCCTGAGCTGGGTGTGACCCCAAAACCAAGATTAAATTATTATGAAATACAGCTAAGTTTTAAGAATAAAAAAATAATTAATCAAGATCAAATCTTTATTTAGGTTTTTTTTGTTGTTGTTGTTGTTTGGGGGTTTGTTTGGGTTTTTTGTCTGTTTTTTTTCCACACCCAGCAGTGCTCAAAGGTTACTCCTAGCTTTGTGCTCAGAAATTGCTCCTGGCAAGCTTGGGGAACCATATAGGATCCGGGAATCAAACCTGGGTCTGTCCTGGGTCTACTGCTTGCAAGGCAAACACACTACCACTGTGCTATCACTCAGGCCCTCTACCTAGTTTTGAAAATTTTCAGCTCAGAGTCAGAAAAATGGATAAGTGTGAGAAGGGGATGTGTCAGCATGTCCCCTAAAAAAATTCCCCATCGGCCATAGTGGATGAGAGAATACAAACAACTGACTCTCGACTCAAGGTATTAGACCTTGCTTCTTTCATCATCACAGTGTCATTGTGAAGGTGACAGATATGGGCTCCTTTAGATAAATCAGTGGGTGTTCTGGAGGAATGGGAAAAGCCTCTGAGCACTTTTTTGGGTATGCTGATACATTTTTAGGAGTGGTTTTACAACATGTCATATATATATACATATACACAGAAGAAGTGACCTTGGAGAGACAGCAATCTCAGTCTCCCTGCTCTTATTTCCTCTCCACCAACTTCATTCTCATATCTAACCAGAAAGCCTGCTAGAATTAGCAGTGTGTAGCCCGCTAATCCTCAGGGGATGTGACCTAAGCATACTCAAGATATGTCCTGATCAGACTCTTCAAAGGGATTCCATAAATGTCTTCACTTGAAACCTTCCTCCTACTACTTCCTACTTCAAGAGGCAAGGCTGGGTCATGTGACCTGTTCAGACCAATGAATGACAGTGAAGAGGCAGCCCAGAAATTGTAAGCCTAAGAATGAGAGTCACTCCTAATTATCCACCTGAAACTTCAGAGACCCTCCATGGGAAGAATGAGCTCCTGTAGCTTCTGCCCTCCACTCTGCATCCTGGAACACTCTGCATGGAACCCTAAACTTAGCTCTGAACTCACAGAAGCACAAGTCTGAAGCCCCAGGGAAAGGAGTGAGATGTTTCATAGTATTTCTGTTGTTGCTTTTGAAATTGTGTTTATTTATTATACAACAACAATAGAAATCACTAATAAATAATTGGGGAAGGATTTTTTTGTTTTGTTTTGTTTTTGGGCCACACCCAGCAGTGCTCAGGGGTTACTCCTGGCTGTCTGCTCAGAAATAGCTCCTGGCAGGCACGGGGGGACCATATAGGACACAGGGATTCAAACCAACCACCAACGGCTGCTTGCAAGGCATTCGCCACAGTGCTATCTCTCCGGGCCCTTGGGGAGGGATTTGAAAGGTGCTTGAGCAATTAGCAATGCTCAGGTGTTGCTCCTATCTCTGTGCTCATGAATCACTCCTGGCTATGCCTAGGGAACCATATGCAGTTGTTGGGATTTGAACCAGGGCCAGCTGCATGCAGCCACCTTTACACCTGTCTTTTCTCTACTGCCTCTTCATAAATAATTTTATAGATGGGGAAAGCAAATCTCAATGAGTGTGGTAACTTTTCTGAGGTCAACCAGCATATAGAAGGCAGAAGGATATTCCAATTGAACAGAGAGCCTCAGACTGACTTGCCACCAATTTGCTATCACAGGAGATTCATCTTGTGTCAAGCTGTGTAGAGTCACTAGCAGAAAAGCTATCAGGAAGTTGTGTATCTGGAGATACAGAGCTGTAAGAGTAAATTCTGAGAGGGAGGGAGAATGGGAACTGCTTGTCGAGAGCGGGCTAGTTCTGCCCTCAGAGTGCCTGTCTCTCGATCTGGGTCATTAGGGGGCTCTAGAGAGGCCCTCCAAAGCCAGGGATCACCACAAAATTCCCACTTTGCAGCAGCATGACTTAGTTCCACTGCACTTGTTCGAATCCCCACATCCAGGCAGGACCATTTCAAAAGATCTCAGCAGACATCTACTCTGCACACTTCCCCTGAATCTACTGAAATCAAGGATTTTCACACTGCCTTGAGAATGAGGTGATCCTCATCTTGGAGTTTTGTGTTCCTGCCTTTTTGCAAAATGACTTTTTGCATAGCAAACAACATTTTGAATTCACAAAAATACAAGCTTCCTCTCCCTGCCTCCCACTGAGGTGCTTGGTGCTCTTCTAAAGGGCACGAGGCTATCATTATCTCAGCCAGAGCTTCCTCTGTTCTCAAGCAATGAGAAATTAGTGAGGAAATGAACAAAGCAGTTGTTCATTAAATTCAATTCCCTGAAAAGGCATGGAGACCCAGGGAACCCCTCGGAGAAATGATCTATTACCCAATAAAGTCCTCAGCCATCGATAAACTGAGAGGATGGCTGAGGCCTACTCTCCCATGCACCAGGGATGCCCTGGCTCTCTGCTCTAGGCTCTCCAGGCTTCATCTCTGCCAACTTCCAAGAATTCTTTTACATGAAACACAGCAACTTACTGGGCTCTAGGGAACCTGCTAAATCAGTGTTTCTGAGTTCAGTGATTGAGATGAAAACCTACTTTTCTGGTGATGGCTATAAATGAGGATTCTATTTCCTTAATAAAGGCCAAGTCTGTAAGTCATGGACACAGTGTTGATGGCTAAGGGCATTTAAGCAAAGTTTGCAAAATTCTCTTGACCTTTCCTTTGTGGCTACCAATGGCAACTCCAGTACCAGAAGAGAAGTCTCCTAGATGCTCAGATAGGAGGGTGGATAGGGAGGTCAGGGAAAGAGAAACCAACTTTCCATTAAGAGAGCACAATGAAAGGCTAAAAAGGTAAGACAAAGGGTGGGGTGCTTGGGTGCTTGATGATAGCTTAATTCCTACCAGGTCTCCTGAACCCTACCAGGAGTGATTCCCTGAGCAAAGAGTGAGGAGTAAGCCCTGAGCATCACTAAGTGTGACCCCAAATCCTCACTGAAACAAAACAAAACAAAAAATCACCCCCAAAAGGCAAATATTCCCAGAAATTCCCAGCAGATTTCTACCTATAATAGTAGAAATATTGTCACCAGCCACAGTAGTGCCATAGAAGTCACCTTGCTGCAGATAAATTCGAAATTATACTTTTGGAGGTAAGGACATGAATGGCTCAAACAAACCAGCACTGAAGGAAAAAAAAGTGAAAGGTTATTCCAAGCAAATGGAGGAAAATTCAGCAGCAAAACATTAGGACTTAGATGTGTGATCTAGATCCAGCTGTCAGGTGCCCATTAAATTCATCCACTCCCCTATGTTAACTGTGGCTTCTTTTTCTTCTGCAATTCTGAGGCACTACTTCTCCAATTTTAAAGGAAGGATAGAAGACAATTAATGCAAAGTAGTGCTTTTGATTTAAACATCCAGACTCTGCTGTTGATGGGGAGATCAGAAGGAAAGAAGGCCTTGGGATTTTCTTTCTGCGATGACATTTGTTTTTAATATGACTTTCATGTCCAGAGTAAGCCACTAATAGAATTAACCAAATGAAAGCAACAAAAATAAAAGGCGAAGGATATGACCCCAGCATCTGTTGGAAGAAAGGTAATCAGACAAATTGGGGTCCCCTGTGGTGACAGATTTTTCAGGATTATCTGGAGGAGTATTTCAGAAGCCAAACAAATTGCCTCAGTGCAGCTGCCCTGCACCCCAACCTCCGTTATTACTTTGATGAGACATGATAAAGACTTCAAAATGCAAATGACTGCAAATGGATAGTGATGGAGCAACCAGAAAAAGGAAGTGCTGTTCCTTGCTGAAAGAGCAAAGGATAGAAGTTTGCCAGGCACCAATATCCTGCATCCCATGTGGGAAAAAACAGAAGAATTGAAAGGGAAGGGAATGTTGACACCTGGTCCAGGTTTCACATACAGGAGACAGGGCTGTCGGCCATACCCCCAAGAAAAATCAACATGGGAAGAATTCTTTATTAAATGTTCACTTCCCCATGAAGACTGAACTTCTCGATTTGTTAGGACTCCAAAGAAAATTCCATTTGATGGATATGATGGGTGGCATTCAGCTAAGCCTGAGTTGCTGAAGGGAAAGTGAATCTGCCTTTGTTGGTGAAAAGAAACCCAAGAGGTGGATAGGGGTGCCATTCTTTGATCCTGGCCTTCCTATTCTGTCATCTATTATTCTGTTTCTGTCTTCTACTGCCCATTTTCTTTAAGTAGGTAGACTGTTATTCTAAACAAAAAATGAACAAGCAAGACATTTGTTTCCTGAGGGGTCTGCTATGTACACAGTTTGGGTGGTTCAAAACAAAAGAAATTACGGATAAGAAGTATAGCTGAGAGGAAGAACAGCTTGTATGCATGTTAGGTTTTTGTGGTTGTTGTTGTTATTGTTGTCATCATTCTAACTTTTTTATTTTCTCACAATACCAAAAATTAGTGAGATCAATTGTGTCTTTCTTTTTCCCTCTAAGGGACTTCCCATAATACCCTCTAGTTCTGAAACTCATATTAAGCTTTGCCAATGTGATTGTATCAGGATAAAGGATTTGGGGAGGGAGATAAACAGAGTTAGAAATATTCATAAAGCCTACATGAGGAATTAGGACCCTTATGAAAACAGGAAAAGACCCTAGTGTTTCCTTTCTCCTCTCTCTTTATTATGCACGCCACAAGGCAACCATCTGCAAATCAGAACAAGGGTACTCATCTAGGAATCACATCAGTCAACAGCCTGACTTGTATGTCCAGTTTCCAGAACAGTGAAAAATAAACATCTGTTGTTGAAGCCACCTGGTCAATAATATTTTGATTTAACAGATCAAACTACCTAATACAAACTTTATTGAACAGATCCTACTTGACACTTCAGAAAGCTATACTCTTAATTCTCAGAGAGAAACTCCAGATGAAGAATTTCTAGAAATTTGGTTGGCAATAATCTTTTGGACTCATTGCATAATCACTCAAGAAAAATCAATTTTATTACTTATATGTCTTAAGTATGCTTATGACATTTTTACCCCATTTGATCACCCTCATCAATCATAAAATTGACTCTTATTTTTGGCAATTGGAAGAAAAAGCACAAAGGTTAATCACCTACCACTGGATTTCAGAGTCTGAGTACACATCCATAAAAGAAGTTACAGGAAATTTTAAGTCATAATAGTGGCAATAACTTGAGAAGGACATACAGATTTCTAAGTGATACAAAGGAAGGGCATTCATTTGAAAATATTTCTATATGTTCACTTAAACAAATATCATCTTGTTGTCATGTCCTCTTACATATCAGAATTACAAATCAGGGTCCAGAGCGATAGCAGCAATAGTGCATTTGCCTTACTTGCGGCTGATCCAGGACAAACCTCCGTTCAATCCTCAGTAGATGGTCCCCATAGGGTCCCCCAAGCCAGGAGTAATTTCTGAGAGCATAGCCAGGAGTAACCCCTGAGCATCACAGGTTGTGGCCCAAAAGCCAAAAAAAAGAAAAAGAAAAAAGTAAAGAATTACAAATCACTCATATGTGTGCCCACATATGTATTCTAGACCAAAAGTGCTTATTTTTTTGTTTAAATATTCTGGTAGAAAATAGGTACATTTAAGAGATGGGGTATTGGGGCCTGAGAGATAGCATGGAGGTAAGGCATTTGCCTTGCATGCAGAAGGACGGTGGTTCAAATCCCGGCATCCTATATGGTCCCCTGAGCCTGCCAGGAGCAATTTCTGAGCATAAAGCCAGGAGTAACCCCTGAGCACTGCTGTGTGACCCAATATATATATATATATATATATATAATATATTAGCAGGGCTGGAGCTGTAATACAACAAGCAGGGTGCTTAGCATGTACATGGCTGATCCAGGTTTGATTCCTGACATCACATGTGGTATCACAATCCTCAGCAGAAGTGATCTCTGAGCATTACCAGGGTTACCCCTAAAAAAGAGATATGAGGAATTTGAATTATGCCTGATTCTTGAATTCTAATTTCAGTACTTAAAAACCATCTCTCTTATGGTTCTGATAGAACACAGTGTACTCTGTACACACAAAGAAGTACATGGAGCATTTTAAACACACTTTTACAATACACATCCTATATAAGTCAGTAGGGGTTCAGCCATGAAACTAAATGTAATAGGACACACTATAAATTTAGTCGTAGTATACAGTTTCCTGAATGATTTGTTCCTCTTTTCCATGTATATCCAAGAGTTATACTTGGAGAACATGATGTCAGTTCAAGTGTATAAAGTATTTCCCTTTAGAAATATAAAAGAGAGCAACAAAAATCCAAGTCAAACACCAGTTTCTGTAGTTTAGACCTATGACAACAAAATAGCAACTACTATTTTAGTACAGAGTCCTAGACAAATAAAAGACAGAGAAAATAAAATAGTAGAGGCTTTTCTGCCAAGTTAACAAAGTGCAAAGAAAAATCCCAAATCCATAGCTCTAGGCCCAGCACAATGAAATAACTGTCAGGTCTGGGATTTGGTGTTACCCTGAATACAAACGAATAACTTCTCAGGTTACTATTTCACTGTACTAACAAAAGACAGGAGACTCGTGGGTCAGAGACAAAGAACTTGATTACTCAAGGTTCAGCAGGAAGCATGTGCATCAGAGAGAGAATGTGTGTGTGTTTGTGTGTGTGTGTGTGTGTGTGTGTTAAGTTTCCCTTGCTCTGTGTCCCATTGGATCAAAGCAATGGGCTCTGCACACAATTGGTTTGCAGCACAGAGGAGAAACATTGGAGTGAGTGATCCTATTGCTTAAACAAATCTGTCATTTATTAAGAGAGATATTACCATATCCCTCAAGTCTGCTTACCACAAACACAACTCAGAAATAGTACAATAAAAAATAGTAAGAGTTTTTCTATCTTGGCTTATTTTGGCAACAGGGCAACAAAACAGAGACAGCAGAGTGCCTTTCCCAGCAATAAGCAGTATGCTTGACTATAAAGTGAGACAATTTTCTGCATTAAGGGTAGGCCAGCCACAGGTATAATTATCCTGGGATATACCTTCCTATCTCAGTGAAGACCTGCATCAAACAAATCATGTGTATATGTCCCTACTTTCCTTGGATGTATTTCTGAAATCTCATGGGTAAATCATATTGGAAAATGAAGTCATAGTTTGAATACCATGAATGAGAACTCCCTAAGTGAAGCCTTTTTAATGGAAATGATCACCCCCTAATTCATCTGTTTGTAAATTTGTGGAATTATGAATATTGGATTTTCTTAGAGCGAACCATGCCCATCTGGGCACAACCCAGTCATTTGTAATAAGTTGTGGTGAATTACAAAAAGCAAATCTTTCAAGCATGTCTGATTTAACCACACCCATATAAATGATCATTGACCAAATAAATTCTGCCTCAATTTTTAATGTGTGTTAACATTTCCCCATAGCTGCTTATATATATATATATATATATGTATATATATATATATACATATATATATATCAACTCTTGGTCAAGACAGAAACTGCTGCTTTAAATGTATGATCTCATTTGTTGGGATTCAAAACTGGGTTGCTAAAGAAATCTCCCTATACACAAACCAAGTATGCCACAGCCAACCACATTTATATGTCGAAAACTTCTCCCAGAATTTGTGTTGCTTTATAATCTCTTTTTGTATATAAGTATGTATTTTTAATCAAGATTTTCTTCCCGCCTACTCCCCTCATCCCCTCAAGAATAAGTTGTTTCTTCACTGATAGGAATTTGAAAATTTTGGCACTATCACTCATAACTATGTGGCAAACCTATGGGACTTTCCAGGAAGAAAAATTTCTTTTTTCCCCGTTACTGCATTACATTTCATAAATGTATGAAGCACAGTCACAGTAGCATAGTGAGGTCAAAGTGACATAAAATATGATTTCTCTGCTATATAAGAAAAACAAAAGCACTAATAAGAAGAAAGAGAATTTGTAGTACCTGCCAGTGCTTCTTAATAGTCCTCTAGGAATCCACAGAACAGAGTTAAGAACATAGAAAGTACAAAATAAATTTTGTTGAAATACAAACACGCTCTACTTGGTAGAGTGTAATACCTTGTCTTAAATTGGTAGAACACTTCCTGACATAAAATATTTCCCATGCACATTTTCATTAGATGCTTACTACAACCTTATCAAGAAGGGTTGGTAAATACTTGGGTCAAAAATAAATCAAAAACAGATTTTTCTGTCAAACTACCTAAACTAACCTTAGTCCTCCGTTCTTTATCACACCTCTGGTTCCATATATGGCCACTGGAAAATAGCAAGTATTTTTTTACAAAGTTTTTTAATTAAAGATTAACAAATCTATTGATAACTGGGTGTTAAGCATATCATTTCAAGCATTTCTATTACTTCATAAATACCTAGAGAAGAAAAGCAAAAAATGGAAGATCACCACTATAGAAAGCATAGCGATGTAAGAAGAAATCCCAAATTGGAGGCACACCTTTCTTTGCAAGATGGTCTTAAGGTATATTTATCAAAAGTTAATTTGTTTTATTGTTTATTAGCTTACCAAGTAGGACTTTGGGGGGTCACCAGGCCCATAGTTTGCTTCAACTTTTGTTCAAATATTTCCTCTTAACAGTTTCAAGTATGACTCTTATAACAAAACTCAGAAAATTGATCATAAAACTCAGAGAATTGAGGTGTCAACCCAAACTTACCAAAAGTCAAAAACTATACACTCCTTAAACAGGGTCTGATTTTCAGTTATAGTTGCTATAACTGAAAAAAAGGTCACATTGGCTTCCAGATGATGGGGGAGAACTGGGGGTAGGATGACGTGACTGTGAGAACATAAAATATGGTAAAAAGAAGTTAGGCATTAAATAAGCCTGCTAGCCATGGGTAAATTACCTAGCACAGGTTAGTCCTCTGCAAACAGACCACCTTGTACTATTCATCTAGTTCTGTTAACCTCAGGGTGACTGTTAGAAATATGAAAACAGCCATTCTGTGGTGATTACATTTGACATAGTAAAGGGTTTCTTTCTGGTGTCCTTTTCTTTATATAGTCATTGAAAGAACAAATCACATCTTACAGTTCTTGGTATCTCCAACAGGTATCATAATGCATAGAACAAGTAAGCTATCCACATAGCAAGAAGCCATATATAAAAGGTGGAATTGAAGTTAGAGAAGTACTGACTGACAGGACTAGATAAGAGAATATGACCATGTGGAGTGAAGTAAATGCAGCCTCATGACAGACACAGAAACACAGTAAGTCTTTATTAACCTGACTGAGACAGAGATCAACAAACATCTCTGTTAAGGGCCAGTTAATAAATATTTTAAGCCAGGTCAACTAGCTTCTGTCACAACTGCTCAGCTCAGCATTTAAACTGATAGCAGTCTATAGACAGTAAATTCAGTGAATGCAAATGAGTCAGGCTTTGGCCCAATAAGACCTCACTTATGAACACTATATTTTGAGTGCCATGTCATTTTCACTTGTCACAAAATAGTCTTCTTTTCCTCTTTCTAACTACTTAAAAATGTAAATTCCTTACATTCTTAGCTCACAGACTATATAAAAAATTGGTGGTGGGTTGGATTTGATCCATGAGCTGACTCCTGCACTAGTAAATTAGCCCAAAACTTTGCTTCTGCACATTCCCTCTCCCTAGTGGAAACCTCAAAAAGCCTGTGTCCTTGCTTGCCCCTCTGACGGTTTCCTGGGGCTGCTGGAACAGATGACCAAAAACACTAATGACTTAACACAACACAAATGGAGTCTCTGAATTCTGGCTAAGAAATCAAACATGAGCCTTACTGAGCTCAGATAAGAAGTCAGCAAGAATGGTTCCTTCTGGGGGCTTCAGAACATCCTTTCTTTGTTTCTTCAGACTTCTAGAGGCTGCTGACATTTGCGGTCATGTCACTCTAAAGTCTGCTTCCCCTGACACATAACCTCTGACACTTACCTTTCTGCCTCTCTCTTATAAAGACATGCATGACTTCAGAGGGCCCGCTGGATCACCCACACAACCTCTTCATCTTAGAATTCCTAAGTTAATCACGCCTGAAAATCCCTTTGGCCAGGAAAGGAAACATAGAGACAGGCTCTTGGGATTTAGTTGTAGACATCTAGAGGTCAAAGGATGATTCATATTTAACCAACCACATTTTCTCGTGGCCTTTAAGTGTTGATGCATGAAAGAGTAGCTGCCACCTCTTAGCAAATAGCCCTTGTGTTCACACAGTGTGATATCTCACCCCATTCCTTCTCCCACAGACCAAGGAGAGAGCTAAGGCCAGCATTCTCCCAATGTCACCCCTCCAACCTCCTCCTATGAATCAGGACCATTAAATTAGACACTGCTCCAGTAAGTAATGCAAATGAAAATAACTCCTATATCTTAAGAAGCCCTCTCAATGCTGGCCCTATTTTTCTCTGAGTTATTTTTAAAGTTACACAAATTCTTCTCAAAGGCATACCAGAAATGTGCCTTCAGCTTATCTATGTGCAGCATAGACAACTGTATTATACCTAAGAGAATTAATGTGATCTAATTATATTATATTTGGTGGTAGTTTAATATCAAACTTCTTTTGTATAAGAAATTATTTCTTGGTGAAGTTAAGCTCACTTATTATGCTCATTCTTTATTCATGAAACTCATTAAGATCAGTGGGAATTGCTTATAAATAACTATACTATTGATTCAAAACACAGCAGAAAAAGGAGGATATTCTGAGACTATGAGAGTTAATGCTTTTGAGTTGTTTTATTGGTAATTCATATAATAGGAACTTACACTTATCATACTTTCCCAAGGATAGATGACACGCAAAATGCATTCATCTCTTGCCAAGAGAAGATGGGCAATAAATGGACTATTGTTTTTCTCAGAAATTTATTAAAAATACCTAAAGCCAAAGCCATTACATAAGTTTGGACATGTTGGGGCCGGAGAGATAGCATGGAGGTAAGGCATTTGCCTTTCATGCAGAAGGTCATCAGCTCGAATCCCGGCGTCCCATATGGTCCCCCGTGCCTGCCAGGAGCAATTTCTGAGCATGAAACCAGGAGTAACCCCTGAGCACTGCCGGGTGTGACCCAAAAACCACAAACAAAAACAAAAACAAAAACAAAAACAAAAACAAAAGTTTGGACATGTTATTTACTGTACGGAGAATTCCTGAAAAGGGACAGAAGACTAAAATGTGCCCATGCCCCTCAACCAAACCATACATCCTGGCTTAAGTTGCCTACAAGAAGAAAAGCTGTTTAGTTGGCACGATGCCTATATGATCATCAGCCCATGCAAACCTACTTAACAGGAGATGTCCCTCTTTTTTATTTTGCAAAAGTCTCCCTGATCTGACAGAAGTCTTAGGGGAAACTTATTTATACTAGCCTAATCAAGGAGAAGGAATTTATTTCAAGGTTATAGCTTAATTTCTTAGGCTTCAAGATGAAGAGAGACAGTAGATACAATACTAAATTAGAACCATCCAAAATAGAGAAATGTCAATATCAAAGGAAAATAACTCCATAGATCTACAAATGCTCCCCCAAAATACTCTTAATAGATGAGACTAGCAAATCCCATTCTATAGACTGTTTCTTGTCAAAGATCACACAGCTGCTTAGAGACAGAACTTTCCAACATAGATACATCCAAAGTCCTTGTGCTATCCATGTCACACAGCCTCTCCAATCCTCAATATGCAGATAGTGCTCATCAAGTAACTCATTGTTCCTGCTCTTTTCTTTCCAAACACATGTGAGAAATACACTTCCTCTTGAATTTAAGCAGATACATATCACTGACCTTGGCCAATAAGATTGTGTGGCATGATGTGCCACTTCTAATTTGAGACATGGACAAACCAGCATAGGACCCACCTTTCTAATCTCTTACTAAAGGACTATAGACATTTTCTGTGATTCCAACTCTACCTATCTTCATCACTAACAATATACAATGGCAGTGAGGTCCTCAGCAAAACTATAGCTGATTTGTCACCTGAGTGAAAAGTAAATGTGGCTAATTTAAGTCACTAAGATCTGTATTTGTTATTGCTGCATTACTCTGCCTGTCTTGACAGATGTAGCCATAAAGAGCTTCCCTTTCCTTCTACCAGCCAATCTTCTTATCTAGTGAGCTCAAGTTCTTCCCTTCTTTACTTACCCAAAAGCTTGCCATTCTACACAAGCAGCTAAAATTCTACTCATCCACAAAGCTTTCCTCTAATGCTAAGTATTAGTTCTTACTCCTTCAAGTCATGATTAAACTCCCTGTGAACAACATGTAAATTAGAATCTAATCTTATTGTAGATAACATAGAATACCTTATTGTATGCTATTTTAATGTCTTCCTCTCTTTAGGATGCATCGTACCTCTCTAACTATATAATCAGTCATTTATGATAGAAACCATGTTAAAGCTTTAAGGACATATCCTATAGTATGGCTGGAAGTACAGCTAGAGATGCAATAAATAGTTCTGACATCAAAATGTTCTGAAATAAACTGAGGAGGGAGAGGGGCAATAAGACAAAGGGAAGAGCAAGTCTTGCCCAGTCTTTCTTTGAACAGGGGAATATTCTTCCCTGGGGAGGAAGGAGTTAAATTTCAGTTGACTCACTCCTGAGACAGCTAACATCTTTGGAAGTTATATTTCTCATTAATATAAAAGAGTTAATTATACATCTTGGAAATTCTATTCACACCGAATCTTCTTTTAGGGTTAAGTCATGCATGATCCATTTATATGCCAGCATTAGCCCTGACAGTGTCTTTCTCTGTAGGGCCATCTGATGTATCTGCCCTAAAGATCCACAGGGATTTTGGGAAGCTGTTCTCATAGTGGAACATTTTGCTGAGATGACCTACACTGCAAAATACTTTATATAACCAAAGGCAGGGTGTAAATATTTTATAGCATAGAGTCCATGAAAACACATCTTCATTTCTGTAATGTGCTACTGCAGAACATATCACTGGGGGAATAGGACTTGCTTGAAAGATTCAACAGCACCAATTTTCCATACCTCATTAGGATGCTCCAGAGAACAGGCACAACAAATAATTCTAGATCCCTGCTGCTGTGCGCTAGTTAATGTGAACTGGTCAGACAACAACCAACCTTTTCAACACATAAAAAACAAGCCTTGTGTATGCAAAATGTATTTAAGAAGTAACCAAATCACATGGGCCAGAAGGAGCCCTCTAGATATCTTTTTTCAACAGGGAAGAAAACAAGCTCAGAGAAATAGTGTGAGTTCCAGTTAAACTCACACTTACTCTTCACTGTTTCTGTTATAACCACAAAATAAAAATCTGTGTGTAAATTGAAAACAGAGAGCACCTCCCCTAATCAGTCCTCCACTGCTGACTTTGAAGTATCATATCACTGTTCAAGCTTTGCAGCCAATGTTATCTTATAAGCATGAGGATCTAGGTTCTATCCCTGTTACTGCAAACATAAATAAACAAATAACATGCTTCTAGAAATACCAAGTCTCTGGGCCTGAGCGGTGGCACAAGCAGCAAGGTGTCTGCCTTGCCCACACTAGCCTAGGACAGACCTGGGTCGAACCCCTGGCATCCCATATGAACTCTCAAGCCAGGAGCGATTTCTGAGCACATAGCCAGGGTTAACCCCTGCATGTCACCAAGTGTAGCCCCCCCCCCAAAAAAAAGAAGAAAAAAAATACCAAGTATCACTAGAGTTTCTTTATTTGGTATTTAAATATTAAAATCACTCATCATCGATTCTTCAATAAAAATTAATTTCAGGGGCCAGGACAATAGCACAGTGGTAGGATGTTTGCCTTGCACGCTGCTGACCTGGGACAGACCTGGGTTCCCATCCCGGCATCCCATATGGTCCCCGGAGCCTGCAAGGAGCAATTTCTGGGTGCAGAGCCAGGAGTGACCCCTGAATGCTGCCAGGTGTGGCCAAAAAAAACAAAAACAATTAATTTCAGTCTATAATACAGCAAAGGGTACTTGCTTTGCCTATGGATGATCCAGGTTCAATTCCTGCACCTCATATTTTCCCCAGAGCCTGCCAAGAGTTATCCCTGAGTGAAGATCCAGAGTTATTCCTGAGTTCTGCCAGGAGTTCTAGGAGGAAAATTATGATGATGAAGAATAGTGACAGATTCAATTCAGCTTTCATATTTTTCTGCTCCTTTACTGATCTCTCACTTTCCAAATTGGTTAGACCCACCCAAATCTCTGAAGTCAAGACATAACTACTCAGTGTAGTGATGCTAAACTAAATAGCATGGGTGCAATGTAAGTGTAAGATAGACCCTTTGGGTTCAGAATGCCCTTCCAAAGTTCAACAGGATATTTAGAAAATTTTAATTTTGAGTTACTCATGAACCAACAATGGCTTTGTTGATCCTTTATAGAAGCTACTTTTTTACTGACAATGAGAAGTTTCATTTATACTTCCTCACCAAGGACTGCAGATTTAAAGAAATTGCTATGTAACCCTACATTTAATTGTTTCTTTCCAATGTGGTTTAAAATGTTCAGAGAAAAGAGAAAGAATTAACCCCTTTAGAGGCAGGCCTTAGCAGAAGTCTATTTAGAGGACAACTGACATCATGGAGCATCTCAGAAATACTGTTGCTGGCGTTGGAGGGAATGATTCAGAGATAAAAAATGTAGCTGTTTGAGAAATAATACTGAAAAAATTAATCATTATTGAACATTAATTGATTATTTAATAAAAGTCACTCATTCAGGGCCATGCTCTTAACTTCCCACAAAAGGACTACATTTCCAACAACAAAAACTTAGATTTTGGTTGATATCTAAATCCAAAATTCAGAAAGAGGCTCTACTATGTATTAAACTAAATTAAAACCTCCAAATTTTTTTATCACAGAAACATAATCCATAACTACAACCTGACTGGCATGGGATTATATTTTATATCCTTCTTCCTTGACCTGAAAATCAAAGGTATCAATTAGAAAAATGAGGTGTTTGCTGCTCCTGTATGAAGCCACAACTTTCTCTATGCTTTCCAATAACTAACTTTCTGTCTCCTGCTCAAGCTCAGACTAAGGAAGCACCTGTGTAGCCTTGTTTCTTGAGAAGTGTTAATGCACTGTTTTGTGGGATGGGAAAGTAGAGACAAAAGGAAACTATATAGAACACTCTGGGAACTGTAGTTTTCTCTCTGTATTCCATTGTAAAGCATCAAGAAATTTAATAGAACCACAGATCAACTATGGAGGGCATAGTTGGGTGTGAATATTTTTTTTTTGCACACCTTCTGCATTTGTCCAGATGGACAATTAAATGGAACAGAGGCAAATAAATCTACTAATCCCATTGCATGGCAAATTCTGAGTCTTTTCTAAAATGAAAGAAAATAAACAGCATAATATTTATGATAAAATGCAGAAGATAAAGTGGATAGTGTCTTGCAGTCTAAGAAAGATTGTTTTTTTGTGAAAATACTGTTCCAGGGATACAAAAGGAAAGATGGAGCTTAAAGTGACTGTTTAAAAAAATGTTTTAGGGGACGGTGAGGTGGCGCTAGAGGTAAGGTGTCTGCCTTGCAAGCGCTAGCCAAGGAAGGACCATGGTTCAATCCCCTGGTGTCCCATATGGTCCCCCCCCAAGCCAGGGCAATTTCTGAGTGCTTAACCAGGAGTAACCCCTGAGCATCAAACGGGTGTGGCCCGAAAAATAAAACAAAGAAAAGAAAAGAAAAGAAAAGAAAGGAAAGGAAAGGAAAGGAAAGGAAAGGAAAGGAAAGGAAAGGAAAGGAAAGGAAAGGAAAGGAAAGGAAAGGAAAGGAAAGGAAAGGAAAGGAAAGGAAAGGAAAGGAAAGGAAAGGAAAGGAAAGGAAAGGAAAGGAAAGGAAAGGAAAGGAAAGGAAAGGAAAGGAAAGGAAAGGAAAGGAAAGGAAAGGAAAGGAAAGGAAAGGAAAGGAAAGGAAAGGAAAGGAAAGGAAAGAAAAGAAAAGAAAAGGAAAGGAAAGGAAAGAAAAGAAAAGAAAAGAAAAGAAAAGAAAAGAAAAGAAAAGAAAGAAAATATGTTTTAGAGAAGACCCAAAGATGATAAGAAAAAAATGAGTAAGGAGAGAGTGTGGAAACCAAAACTCATAATGCAATTATAGTGACTGTGATAAAAACAAGAAAACAGAGAACATGTAAGACAAGTCAGTAAATCACAGGATTAACTTGAGCTGCTTTCTCAAATGCTAAGGACAGGGAAAGAAACATTGAAAATTAATATAAAATAAAAAGTTAAACAGGAAAAATGATGAAAAATAAAGATAGAGAATATGTTTCTAAATACTTAAGTAAAGCATAAGCAATAATAAAGAAAAACTATCAGGGCCAGAGTGATAGTGCAGCAGTAGGGCATTTGCCTTGCAAGCAGCTGACCCAGGAAGGATCTGGATTCGATCCCAGCATCTTATATGGTCCCCCGAGCCTGAACACATAGCCTAAACATCATTGGATGTGGTCCCCCAAAAAATTAAAAAAAAGAAAAACTATCTTAGACTAAAGAAATATAGATATAATGTATTCCATTTTTGACTATTCACTGTGAATGAGTAAAAACAAGTGAAAAGGGATTTTTATACCTGCATTAATTTTTGTAATTTTTAAAAAGTATACAAGTAAAGAAAACACCCTTCAGAACATCCAAATTGGAAACAATAGGTCGCCTATGAAAAAAGCAGTAATTGAGTCTGCCTCAAACTTCTCTTCTGTGACACTAATTGCACCAAAAATAATTAAGAAGGATCTAAAAAGTTCTAAAGGCGAAGGTTCATTTGTCTTTTATACGTATATAAATACAACATAAAATTACTCTCAGATATACAAAGTCTAAATGCACATATTAGTCATCCCTTCCTTTAAAAAGTCAATTTGTGTAATTAATTAAACAAAATTAAGGTTTTAAGAATGAAGACGTCAAGATATAAAAGGACTGATAATACACATTAAAACAAGTTAACTGTAGAAGTAAATCTAAATAATTACCAATCTGGCTATAAGCCAACTAACAAATGTCAAAATTTATTCTTGAATGTGGAATTACATTATGTAAATAAAATGGATTGATAATTATTGGACTTAAAGCCCAGATCATATAAGCAAAGTTGGAGAAAAGAGTAAGAAGAATATAAAATTTTACTAAATTCTTAATAATTCAAATATACTGTGTTGGTGAATATTTACAGTAAATAAATACAGGTTAAAGAATTTTTTCAAAAACTTAAAATTACTCTAAAATAAGCAAAGAGGACACTTATTAGAAAAAAAAGAAAAGCAATGAAAATTAGCATTTATTGTGGACGAAAGCCATAGTATAGCAGGAAGGACACTTGCATTGTACACAGTTGACTAAGGTTATCACCAGCATGACATGTAGTCTCCTGTGACCCAGCAGGAGTGATCCCTGAGTAAAGATCCAGGTGTAATCCCTGTGCACCATCAGGTGTGGGTTCCCCATAAAAAGAAAGAAAATTAGCATTTATCAAAAAAGGAACCCCAAAACCCATCCATAGGTGATTGAGCTACATAAGGGAACAAAATATAGGCACTAAAATTTGTATCATAAAATATTTTGGGAAAGAAAATTAAAAAAACATTGGTAATAGAAAAAAATTTTAAATTTTGAAAAACATTTTACAAATTATGACCCTTACATACAAAAATGCAAACATAAAAAAGGAAAGCACAAATAGGTTATATAATAGAAGATTAACATTTATCCATAGATCAAATATAAAACTATTATCTTCTGGGCCAAAGAAATAATATAGCAGGTAAGGCACTTATCTTTTTTTTAATATATATTTTTTTAATTTTTATTGTGACCAAAGTGCATTACAAATCTTTTTTTTTTTTTGGAAGGAAGGAAGGAAGGAAGGAAGAAAGAAAGAAAGAAAGAAAGAAAGAAAGAAAGAAAGAAAGAAAGAAAGAAAGAAAGAAAGAAAGAAAGAAAGAAAGAAAGAAAGAAAGAAAGAAAGAAAGAAAGAAAGAAAGAAAGAAAGAAAGAAAGAAAGAAAGAAAGAAAGAAAGAAAGAAAGAAAGAAAGAAAGAAAGAAAGAAAGAAAGAAAGAAAGAAAGAAAGAGAGAGAAAAAGAAAGAGAGGAAGAAAGAAAGAAAGAAAGAAAGAAAGAAAGAAAGAAAGAAAGAAAGAAAGGAAGACAGAAGAAAGAGAAAAGAGCAAAGAAAGGAAGAACAAAGAAAGGAAGAGAGAAAGAAAAAAGAGAAAGAAAGAAAGAAAGAAAGAAAGAAAGAAAGAGAGAAAGAAAGAAAGAAAGAAAGAAAGAAAGAAAGAAAGAAAGAAAGAGAAAGAAAGAAACAAAGAAAGAAAAACAAAGAGAGAAAGAAACGAAGAAAGGAAGGAAGGAAGGAAGGAAGGAAGGAAGGAAGGAAGGAAGGAAGGAAGGAAGGAAGGAAGGAAGGAAGGAAGGAAGGAAGGAAGGAAGGAAGGAAGGAAGGAAGGAAGGAAGGAAGGAAGGAGGAAGGAGGGAGGGAGGGAGGGAGGGAGGGAGGGAGGGAGGGAGGGAAGGAAGGAAGGAAGGAAGGAAGGAAGGAAGGAAGGAAGGAAGGAAGGAAGGAAGGAAGGAAGGAAGGAAGGAAGGAAGGAAGGAAGGAAGGAAGGAAGGAAGGAAGGAAGGAAGGAAGGAAGGAAGGAAAAGCACAATCTAAACTAAGAGTTTCAACTAATGTATATGGGCAGGGTGCATTTGTGTCTATAATGAATAAAGCAATATTTAAGTATAGTATTACAATATAGAGTATTACATTGTATTTAGAGTTAAGTATAATGCCTTGGAAATGGCTGAAATGGCTGGAGCTGTATGTAGTTCACTGTATGTAGGACAGCAGTGCATAATTCCCAAACACTGCCAGAAGAGGTCCCTGAGCACTGCCAGGTGTGGCCCTAAAATAAAATAAGATAATAAAATTAAGTACAAAATACATATAAAATTTAAAATATATGGTGTCATAGAATTAAAACATGGATATATCCACGTACTACCACCCCAATTAGGTTTTAGAACAGAAGATGGCAAAGGATGCCCAGTGGGCTTTGTCTGGCCTGCCATCTGTATATGTATGGCCAGCAAACTTGTAATACTTTATATTTTATACGGTTAAAAATATGAAAACAAATAATAGTTCTTGACATATGAAATTCATATGAAATTCAAATTGCAGTGTCCACAAATAAAATTTTATTGGAATATAGCCCATTTGTTCATCCATTTACATATAGTCTATGGCGGCTTTTGTGCTACAATTACAGAGCTGAATAGTTGTAACCCAGACCATATGAGGAGGAAAGCCCAAAATATTTACTATCAGACCCTTAGCAGAAAAAGTTTGCTGACACTTGAGTTAGAACATTACAATGGCACCAGAAATTTTTTTCATGGCCCTTTGCAGTAGTTTTTTGACAGTCTATGCTCATTTCAGGCAATCATTGTTTCTATCATGATATATTTAACTTACCTTTCCAGAACTTCAGAGAAATGAAGTCATCATACATATACATATGCAAACATATTTATATGTGATTTATTTGCCTGGCATTTCTCCCTCAATCTAATGTGTAAAACATACCCATATGGTGGCATGCATCAGCCATTGCTTCTTTTTTGAAGGGGTGGTAAAATTTGGACCATAATTATCAGTAATGAGAGACTATTTCTGGTAGTGTTTGGGGGACCATATGGAGGGATATGAACCACAGTCAAAGCCAAGCCACTGCAGATAGAGCTACATGCAAGTCAAGAATCTTATTCATTTCCTATATTATCTCTTTGGCCCCATTTTTTATTGCTATCTCTCTAGTTTCATTTTTATTTATATGTTCACAGTAAGAACATATGACTATTTATCCATTCACTCATTGTCAAACAATTAAGTTGTTTCTGGGTCTTAACTATTATGAAAAAAAGCTGCTGTTACCCCTCAAGTCTTATGTTGTGCAATTCAGGCAAAAATCTCCCTGTGGAGTTACTAGGTCAGAAGATAGGAGTATGTTGAACTTCATAAGAAAATTCTAGACTCTCCTACCAACAGTATAGCAGAGTTTCAGGGGTTATTTTGTTTATTCGTTTGTTTGGTTTTTGAGCCACACCCAGTGGCACACAGGGGTTACTCCTGTCTCTTCCCTTAGATATCGCTCCTGGCAGGTTCTGGGAACCATATGGGATACCAAGGATTAAATCCAGGTCCTCCTGGGGCAGCAGAGTGCAAGACAAATGCCCTACTGTTCTGCTATCAGTCTGGCCCCAAAATTTCAGTTTCAATATATTCCTACCCCTGTTGGTATTATCAGTCTTTTCCACTGAAAGTAATCTAGTGGGTCTAGCATAATATCTTCTTCAGTTTTGGGTTTGCATTTTTCTCATGACTAATGATGTGGGGCATCTTTCAGTGTGCTTATCAGTGTGCTTATTATTCATACAGCTTTGTGAAATGTTTAAGACTGTGAGCATTAATAATCCTTCCTACTTTCCTATTTACTTTGGCCCTTAGGAAACTTAGCACTCAATTAGAGGCTGAAATATAACAATTATACAGGCCTTCCTGTCAGTTTTGGAACTTGGTCTGAATCTTGTTTTTTTTTTCCCTCCAATCCTGAATCTTGTTTTTTATCATCTATTTTTCCCCTTGTTTCCTTTCTCTCCAAATGTCTTCATCTATTTAATATTGACCTTGTGCTTCTCTATTTCTTTAGAATAATTGACATCCTATTTTGGAATGATACAGGTGGTAAATAACTGGGAAAAGTATGGAATTGTTGGCTTATACCAGAACATTGCTGGCATGAAGAATACAGTAGGATTGTGTTTCTGCTCTACAGAAATTCACAGCCAGAAGAGGGCTGCATAGATGGGGAGGGAGAAAGAAAACAACTGAAAGACAAAGCAAGAAGTACAACAAGAGAGAGCTGTCCTGGAAGATGTGATATTTAATGTAAAGAAGAGTGTATAATGCTCTGTAAGAAACTCACAGAATTTCAGTGCTAGAAGACTAGACGGGGAAGGTCAAGGAAGTGAAGGCCATGTGATCTCACCTCCCAATGACCAAAGCAAGTCACATATCTTAATCAGAGTCAAAGGCAGGCAGACACCACATCTGTGTAGTGGCACGGTTCGCAAAGTCATATTATAAAGGATGTGAGTGCTGGGAGAATAAAGAGTATTGGCCACATGCAATCTCTCTCAACAGCATTCCATAGAAGAATATCAGGACGACAGATGGGTCAGATGAAATGGATTTATGAACTACATCAGGGTAGAAATGGCAGACATTTCATACTGAAACTGTGGTTTTATTCCTCTGAGCTAGTTCAGGGAAATATGAGACTAGCACACAATATTCAGACTGCCCCAAATCCATCTCTAAAATAGCAAGCACTCAGGTACTACTGACCATGGAGTGAATTGCTGTTTCATCTCACTCACTGAAATATACCAAATAATGGCAGATATCATACTGTTCTCTAGATTAGATTTTTGCATTTTGAACTAAAACAGAAATTCTGCCTCTCAAACCATGTCAGCATCCATTCCATTGCCCAATTATCATTAAGCATGTGATTATAACCATCACATAATTAAACCATAACTGGCTCTAATGCAATTACATTGTTAAAAATTATTCCTAGGCCCTGTGCTCATTCCAGTACTAGTTAACAGCTATGCTAATATCTCGGCACATGTGACTAATAATGAAATGAGTTATAACTGTGTGTTTGGATCACATTACATTGCTTGAAGTGTATTCATAATATTTTATAGCTTAATGGAGAATCTGGCTTATAGCAATACAGGAAAAATAAATCTCAGCCAATCATCATCCCATTAAAATAAAAAAAAATCTACTACGGAGCAGCTGACAAGATTTTAACCATCAATAATAATTACCCTGAAACCTTTCTGACACAATAGGTGGATATTTAATATCAATAACGTAAAATACAGCCTGCTAATGGAGATATATTAAGATATTGATTAGTTATGCAAGAATGTTTTTGCTTATTTCATTCCAACTAGTAATTATGAGCGGGCTATTGAATATTCCTTGAACCACATCTTTTAGCCCATTTCCCTTTCTTCTACACAAGAGTATACTTGGCTTGTCAATAATCAGAACAGACATTCCTAGAAAATGTGAACCATATGTGCAATCCAATGCAGCCAGTGTTCACAGAATGCCTACTAGGTGCTCTTCCTGGTGCAAGCAGGGCTGTGGCTATGTAGGCAAATAAAAGAGATCACTTCTTTGCTGAAATAGCTTCCATTCAAATGGGATACACGGACCACAGAACACATCATAGGAACAGATGAAATTGGAGGGTGTACTGAGAGACAGCTGAGACAGTGAGCAAAGAATTGGACAAGCAAGTAATGACTATAGCATAAGGTAAAGAAAGCAGAGATGGCCGTGGGGGGAATTTTGGGAGTTGGAGCTCTCTTCCTGTTAACATTTTTAAGTGAATATGTAGTAGTTGAGACTCCATTGCCTAGGGGGACAAGAAGGCTATAATAGAAAGTACTTTGGAAGCAAGATGTGTGTAAAGAGAGTGCAAGTGTGCAGGCTAAGACTAGTGATAGTACAGCAGTTAGGCCTTTCATGTGCTAATCCTAGTTTGATCACTGGCATCATATATACTAGCTGAGCCCTACAGGAGTATCCCTTAACATAGAGTCAGGAGTGAGTCCTGGTCACTGACTGGTGTGGTCCAAAACACAAACAAAACCTACAGTAATAATGCAGGCCAACAACCAGGTTCATTGACAATGTCAAGGTGTTCCCCTCCCTTAGGACCCAAGAATTCAGCTCCTGAGTCCATTCCTCCATTGCTCTAGAAAAGGAAAAGTTCTTTTGAAAGATGGAAGACAAAAGAGCTTGAGCAAAGTAGCATTTGGACCTAAATAACTAAAATAATACAAGAAACAAAAGCTTTTCTTTAGTATTTCCATTGCTGTTGAGATTTAAAATTCTTTCTCAGAGAGACAGACAGACAGAGAGAGAGAGAGAGAGAGAGAGAGAGAATTCATCAGATAATCCTTAATCCATGTGTTCTGCAACATTCCAAGTATAGTGGCACAGTGGTCTAGAGGATCTTGGGACTCCATACAGAGCAGAGCAGCTCAGCACCCAATTAAAAGGCCTTTCTAAATTCCATGACTCTCCATATCATTTTGGAGAGCAGCAAACCAAATGATGATGGTGCCATCCCAGCTCTGTAGGTCTTCTCAAGAATGAAGCTTATTTGCAATGCAAAGCAACACGAAGAGAACATTCTTTTAGCATTGAAGACATGTGCCAATTCCCCAGGCAATGGGAAATGGCAAAGAGCGTTTTGATGTTATTTTTTAATGCATTTTTTAAATAGAAGATTCTCTTTAAAGAATAAAAAAGAACATTTCTTTGAATGGCACAGAGGTAAATGGAGTGAAAGAAAGAAGACCCTTTTAAATATGATCTGTTTTCACGGGTGCGAGCTGTTTAGAAGGCCAATCCTGCAGGCGACAGGGAACTGGGGTGAGAGAATTTCTTTCTTCCAAATTAAAAAACAAGAGACTAGACCTCAAGGCCATTTTCCGCCTTAAAACTCTTTCTCAGACACACTATTTCACAATTACAGTACAACTATTAACAAAGAATGATTTTTTTTTTTGACTAGGAGTAGAAATAAAACACAGACACCCCACAGGTCACTCTTGGTGGCAAAGTTGCTGCAAAGCAAATAACAAAGTATTGGAAACTAACTGTGGGTTTCTTATCAAAGCCGGTCAATAAGAAGTTTATATATAACAACGTGTTTCAAGCCATATTTTCTGCCTTGCTACCTGGAGAGAGGACCTCTATAGAGATCCGTGGAGAGTGGTCCTACTCACCAAAGGGGATGCCAATTAGGAAAATGGCAAACAAGCCCTCTCAAGTTCACAAGTTCCACAACTGCCTCTCTTGAATGAATACCTGTGGCAAACATCAACATATCTTCCCATGGCTAGCCCCTCTGCTCTCATCAACATATTCATCAAATTCTCTACCTCATTTTTAATGGGAAAAATTAGGGGATTCATTTTCCTCAATAAGCTGGAAAATCCTAAGAATGCTAGGCATATTCTATCTGTTCTTGGCAACTAATTTCATGAAGGTTGAGACACACAAATGCAATATTGTAGTGTTATAGCTAGGGACACACATAGCCTGATCTTTACTTCCTATACTTTTTTTCAGAAAGGAGATTCATAGGAGTATAAAGGAATAGGCATCTGTTTTAGAAACAAAAGGAAGATAAATATCAAGTAAGTTTTTTTAAAAAAAATTAATGCCATTGGCCAAGTAAAATAAAGTAAAAAAAAAAAAAGGACTTATTAAATTAACAAGTTTTGCAGTTTAAAAGAAGCAATGACCAAAGTACAAAGACATCACTACATATGGGAAGAAAATATTTGACTACCAATATAGGATAAAGGGTTAATATACAATATATATAAAGCACCTGTAGAACTTTATGAGGAAATAAACCAACCTAATCAAAAAATGGGAAATGAACAGAAACTTTCTCCATGAATAAATACAAATGCCCAAAAGACATGAAAAAATTCTCTGTGTCACTAATAATCAGGAGAAAATGCAAATAAAAAACGAGATGGCACCTCAACATCACAGAGACTGCACAGAACAAAAATAAAAAAAAACAAACTAGTGCTGATATGAATACAGGGGGAAAGGATCCTCATTCACTGCAGTAGAAACATCAACTGGTCAGGTTTTTTTTGGAAAAAAACATACAGACATTCCTCATAAAACTAAGAATTGGAACTTCTATATACTCAACAATTTTAGATCTTGGAATATACATACAAAATCACAAAGCAGAAAAGACAGTTACACTCCCATGTTCATTACAGAACTATTCTCAATATCCAAAGTCTGGAAACTACCCAAATATCATGCTCAAGAGGAGATGACTGGATAAAGAAACTATGGTACATATATGCATTAAATATTACTCAACACGCAATTTGTTACTACATGGATAGATCTGGAGAATATCATGCTGACTGAATTTAGAGATAGAATGTTCTCTACAACACATGTTCTCCCTCATATGCAAGATACAGGGCATAATAAATTCCCAAGGCAATAGAAATCAATCATATGAAAACTACTCTGGTGGGGAAGTGTGGGAATACTATGCCAATGGTGAAAGGAAATGGTCACCTGGGAAGAAGAGGAGATGCTGAAAGGTGGTAAAAGTTTTATGCATGAAACCCTATCAGTAACAGTTCTATAAACCACAGTATCTAAAATAATTTTAATGCCTGTCATAGAAATAGACTGGTAGATGGGAAAGAAAATGGAGGAAAGGAACTGGAGGGGAAGAAGTGGAAGAAAGTAGAAACTAGTAAAAAAAAATTTAAAAATGGTGTTGGAACAGTTGAAACCCCATTATTAAAAACTGTAATTCATGATGACTAAATGTTTTTGTTTTGTTTTGGTTTTTGGCTCACACCCAGCGGTGCTTGGGGGTTACTCCTGGCTTTGTGCTCAGAAGTCAATCCTGGCAGGCTGGTGGCACCATATGGGATGCCAGGATTCGAACCACCGTCTATTCGAATCAGCTGCATGCAAAGCAAATGCCTTACCACTGTGTTATCTCTCTGGCTTTTTGACTAAATGTTTTTTTTTAAAGAATTTAAAGAATTTAGCTCTTTGAAGAGAGAAGAAAATTATAAATACCACAGAAAGTGGAATACCACTGATAGTATTTCATCGTCTTCAATATGTTTATACCTCTTTTTCTCCCCTTTTCCTAATTGCACAAAGTCTTAAATTCCAAGGCCCTTGTCATATTTAACTATATCTGTGCGATTCATGGTAATCGAAAATAATATTCATGGCATTGGTGGGTGTAATTTTGATAAGGGATTGAGAATAGTGACATATCAGTGTATTATAATGATGGTAAACAATGATATAATGAGCTAGTCTTTGCTCTGTAGTCACATAAAGCTGACCAGCCATTGCTCTTTTGGCTATTACAAAGGAAAGGACCTACAGGAGTGCATAAAGAGGGTGTAACTCTTCCCACCCAAACTTTGGCTTTGGCATGGCTTTATCAGGCTTGCACTTTAACTAGGAACCTGCTTTGCTTCTCCCTGTCTTTATCACATTCCCACGGGCCTCACCCAATTAGCTCTCTAACCACCTTATACTATCATTAGGTACCTAATATGCCATCATAGGCAAATATTATTATTAAAATGTAACATTGATAGATTGTAAGTTAGGCACTTGCCATTTGCCCAAGATCACATAGCTTATTAGCCACAGAATGAGCTCTCATCTCCCAGTTCCCAGGCCCTTGTTTTATTTCCAGTCTTCTACTAATTTAGGACTTGCTCTGTGCCATATCTTACAGATTAATACTATGGATATATTATTCATTTAGTCTTTATTATACCAATCAGAGTTTAGAATATGTCCCCATTTTATTTTGAATTATAAATTTCAAAACAAAAACCCTATCTGTGTAGTTACAGACTGAGAAAATAGAAGGTTGGGGAACCTTAGTTGGTTGGGAAACTTAGGCCAGTCCTGTCCCAAGAATTTTCAACACCAAGATTGTCTCTTCTCTGATCAACAGAGACCAACACATGGGCTGTCACAAATCTTGAATGCCAGGAGACCCCAAAATGACTCCTGTGGTGCATTTGGTGGGGTGGGGGGAGGAGAATATGTTAACATCTGCATCCTTCTGATGACATAGTGAAAGTTTTCAAGAAAGCCAGAATCAAGTAATAAGTAGGAAAGGGAAGAGAAAGCAGGAGTTTGAAGAAGTTGATACATGTTCAAATAGTACTGAGGCACCAAGGGCATCAAGAACAAATAAGAAAAGGAGAATACTACCTGGCATAGGTCAGGACTAGAGGAATCAGAGAGTAGTTCTTAGAAAAGGATATTAAACCTGTCAGTTAAAAGTCTCATTTTAAAAAAATCACAAATTAGTGTCAAAAATCCGGACCTACAACTTCCTCTAACAAGCCAACAAGGTGCTATTTCTAGAGATTGTGACAAACCTAACAAAGAATTGTGCCATCACCTCGAGTCTGTTACCTATACATTGAAAATATAATAATTTCCTCACATGTGGTTGGAACACATTGAGTCTGTAAAATAAATTACTCTTTCTATAAAAGGGCAAACCAATTGCTTTGCAGCTAGCAAAAACTAGTTTTATCTTGGCTGTTTAGACACTACTTGTGTCAGATTGTACTATTACAATGTAGCTATTCTCATTCCCCCTATTTTATCTGGACATTCCTGATCTTTTGTGATTTGAACACCAGGATGTCAAATGCTAGTCCTAAGGTTCAAGATTCACCAGCAAGAATAAGAATTGTACTCAAATTGGAATCATACTGACTCCAATATCTTCGACTATTCAATCAAAAAAAAAAAAAATCCTGAGATAACCCTGTCCAATTTCTGCATTTTGTAGACCAGGAAACAGGCCTAGGAAGAAGTGATATAAATCTTATAAGTCCTTATAAGATACAAATTTCTTATAAATTTTGAAATAAAATGAGATATGTCACATCAGAATCTTGAGACTACAATGTATTATTTCAATGGAAATGTGTTGTCTATTGTTTATAGTTAAAAACAATTACAAGCACTTTACAAATTAGAAGGCTCAAAACCAGGGACATAGTACAAGAGTGAAGACAAGAACTTTGCCTGTGGCCTACTGGAGTTCTATACCAAAGTATCGAATGGCCTCCCAAACATCACTAGGTATGACACTGCAGACAACTAAGCACCATAGGGGTGACCTGGGTAATCCATAACGTTGCAAGGTCCAAACACTATAGTAATACCTTTGGTGCCTAAACCTGCACTTTAAGACTGGTCGGTTAAGTATCACCAGAAGTGGTGGACCCTTTCCACACTGCTTCAGAGACCTCTCTCCCCAAAATGAGAAACACAGAATGCAGAATACATGAAGGCAGAATTTCCATATGGTTCAGCAATTTCAATTCTAGGTAGATATTTGTTGTAATAATCCATAGTTATGGACTTCTCTCTGACCCTCATTTCTGGAACAGACGACTACAAAAACTCTTGTAATTTTCCTGAAGAATGAGAAAACTGCACACATTTTTTTAATTTGTCATTCTGAAATTTAACCTAATATTGTATCCTTATTCTGTGTTTCTAAATCTCTAGGAATTTTCCTGAATGATGGAGTGTCTTATGTTAATGTGACTCTTGGTGGCTCCCTATCAAGGATGGAAATAGTAACTGTTATCATAAACACCAACTCATGATTTAAAGTATAGGTTTTTACCAGTACATACCCCCAAACTTCAAACTCGGGAAAGGAGGAAGGACCTGGAGACCTGTGTTAATGATTGATCACAAGTGGCAATATACAGAAGCCTCCAAAAAAATAAAAAAAAAAAACTTCACAAAATTGTAAGGTTGGAGAGATTCTGAATTTATGGGCAGCCCTTCATACTGGACCATGTAGGACAACACAATTCCAAAGAGACAGAAGCTCCTGAACTGAAGACTCTTCCAGACCTCACCCTGTCTACATCTTCATTTGGCTGTTGATCTAGTATCATCCATCACATTCTGTCTCACATCCTAATCCTGTCATCAAGCATTCCCAAGTTCTGTGAACTGTTTCAGCAAATGATTGTACCCAAGAGTGGAATCACGGGCATCTCTGATTCTATAGCCAGTTGATCAGAAGTAATAACACGGATATAAAACTGGGAGTGTCTGAGATGCCAGAAGTCAGGAGGGAGAAAAGGGACACTCTTCTGGATTAAGCCCTTAATCTTATATGGTTAATACTAAACTCTGATTAGTGTCAGGAATGAACACCCAGGCAGTGTCACTAAGAAGGTTGGTGTGAAGGAAACCCCCAATGACATGTCAGAAATGAAGGCTTGTACATTGTGAATAGATGTATCAGAATAAAAGAATATGCTGCAGCATTTTACTAAGTGATACACAGAAGAATGAAAACAATTATTCCAACTTACAGCTTTTTCACATAGCAAATGGTGAAGCAATTCAAGGCCCATGAATGAATATAATTTTATATATGAATAAAATTAATATAATATATAATATATGAATAAAATTGATATAATTGCATATATGTTATATAGTTACAAATGAACACTATGTAGCCTTAAAGCAAAAAGAATTTGTCATGTTTCCAGCCTAGAAGATGTCACAGGAAATTAAATAAGTCCCTCACAAAGACGCAAGTAGCAAGTGGTTACACTGAGGGAGGACCCTAGGTAAATCACATTCATAGAGATTGAAAATGAGATAGTGGCCAGAGAGAGAAAAACATGGATGTTTGATTTGGGAAAGATAAACAATGTTCTGTGGATGGACAGTAATGATGGTTGTACATCAATCAAGTCACTGAACTACATACCACATAATAGAACGTTAAATGTTATGTTTTCTGGATATTTTACCATAATTTTTTACAAAAAAGAAATGCCTGGGCCCGGAGAGATAGCACAGCGGCGTTTGCCTTGCAAGCAGCTGATCTAGGACCAAGGTGGTTGGTTCGAATCCGGTGTCCCATATGGTCCCCCATGCCTGCCAGGAGCCTATTTCTGAGCAGAACAGCCAAAGTAACCCCTGAGCACTGCCGGGTGTGGCCCAAAAAATAAAAAATAATAATTAAAAAAAAATAAAGAAATTCCTGCTGCAACAATAGCACAGCAGGTAGGGCATTTGTGTTACATGTGAGAGACTCAAATTCAATCCCCAACATCCCATATGGGCCCCTGAGTCTGCCCAGGAGCAATTTCTAAGTGCAGAGCAAAGAGTGTGTGGCCCAAGAACAACAAACAAAAAAAAAATTTCCATGTAAATATTCAGCTTTTGATGTATTTTAAGAATCAAAAGTCTGGTATCAACTGGTCCAGGCCTCTGAGACTGCAGCTGAACATTTTAAACAGCCCTGTCACTCCACTGTCAAGAAAGACACTGCTGACCTCTGACACCATTAGTTCCCCAAAACCTGACTGCACATTGAGTCAACTCACAAGAATTTCCACAATACTCTCAAGTCAAACTCCACCCTAGAGAACTGATTCAAAAAACACTAAATCTTATCCTGATAGTGGTCTGATGGATATTTAGAATTAGCACCATCAATCCGGACAGCCAGTTCACAGGTTTGACTGCATCTAGAGAACCTTTTTTTAAAAAAAAATATTTTATTGAAATCATTGTAATTTACAAAGTCCTTCATAGTTGGATTTCAGACATAAAATGAATCAGGCCTAGTCCCACTAACAGTGTCAACCTCCCTCTACCAATGTTCCCAGAGCTACATCCTATACCACCACCCTTTCCCCTCACCCCACCCTGTCTGCCATGCACTCAGAAATCACTCCTGTCTTGGGGGACCATATGGGACACCAGGGGATCAAACCCGCAGTCAAAACTTAGGTCAGCCACAAGCAAGGCAAATGCCCTATCACTGCGCCACCACTCTGTCCCCAATTTTTGAAGCTATAATGAGCAAAAATTTTCACATATATGGGGAATGAAGTAAATTTGCACATCCAAGAATCCCAGTGGACTCAAACAAGAGCAATACAAAGAAAAACTTAAATGTGCTTATAACTACTAAAACTAATAAAACTACTAAAAAATGAAAGATAATTTTTGACTGTATCTAGAGGGAAAGTGGCACATTACTTACAGTAGAGCAGTATTAGAATTAGCACTGACTTCCTTTTTGTTGAAATCCCCAGAAGTACTGGGATCACTAGGACTACAAATGTCATGACTTGGAAGCCAGGGATCAAACTGAGGTTCTTGCATGCCGTCATGATCTCCAGCCTTCTAAGCTATCTTTTGCAGCAACTTTTCATTGACTTAAGGTCAGATAATATGAATATAAAAACAATACAGAAAAAAAGAATCTATTCAGAATTAGTTCACAAAAATACTTTACAAAAAATGAAAATACTTTTCAGATATAAAAGCAAGAGTGCTCATTATCATCAACCCTGCAATATAAGAAAGTTAGAGGATACTATTCAGAATGAAGAACAATGATATCAAATTAAAAATTACCTCTTTAGAAAAGGGGCCAAAGAGATAGTTTAAAACAGTTAAGTCATTGGCCTGGCACATAGCTGGCTAGGTTTGATCATTGACATCACATATGATCCCTCAAAGCATTGTCAGGAAAGATCCATGACGACAGAACAAGGAGAAAGACCTTTGCACCACCAGGTATGGCCACAAACAAAAACAAAAAAAAACTGGGGCCAGAGCGATAGCACAGTGGTAGGGCATTTGCCTTGCACAAAGCTGATTCAGGATGGACCTTGGTTTGTTCCCCCAGTATCCCATATGGTCCCCCAAGCCAGGAGCATTTCTGAGCACATAGCCAGGAGTAACCCCTGAGCATCACCAGGTGTGTCCTAGAAACCAAAAACCAAAAACAAACAAACAAAAACAAACAAACAAACAAAAAAACACCACCCCCAAAGGAATGAGTAATACCACAAGTATCAAATTATAAGAGTAAAAATGAGGAGGCCAGAGAGATAGCACAGTGGTAGGGCATTTGCCTTGCATGCAGAAGATGTTGGTTCGAATCACAGCCTCCCATATGGTCCCCAGAGCCTGCCAGGAGCGATTTCTGAGTGCAGAGACAGAAATAAACCCTGAATGCTGCCGGTTGTGACCCAAAAAAAGAAAAGAAAAAACAAAAGAGTAAAATGGCATCCATATCTTCATTTATTCAAAATACATGCTAACAGTACAGAAAGGTGTCTCAGTGATAGAGCATTTGCCCTGCATGTGTAAGCTTCTGAGTTTGATTCCTGAAATCTGCCTAAAACAAAAAAGTAAATTACTAGATCTAGGGAGGGGCGGGGAGGTAGTTCAGTGACTCTTATTGCCTAGCTTGCAGGTATAAGGTCACAAATTAGATTCCTGGTGCCATCTATATCCACAAAGATTTGCTATCTGGGACCTCTTGGCACTACAGTAGAGTGGAACAACCTCAGTCAACACAGCCAAAGGTGTGTGGGTATGTGTGTGTATTGTGAGCAATCAACTAAAGTGTGTAACACCCCCCCCCCAATTAAATGCCTCAAGTAGTGATGAATGAGCACTTTTACCAGAGTGCAATCTCAGGCAAGCAAGTGTGTGTGAGCACCACAATAACTTCAGAGAGCTTTAGAACTAGACTGTGTGCATGAACACAACAACTCTATGTGAACCTCGGGAAGCATTGAGCTGGATGTACAACACAGAAACTACACATGCTACCAGTAAAAAGCACCACATCCACATGTGAAAGCCCCAGAGCTAAGCATGTGTAACCCAGTCATCCCAACAACAGCAGCAAACAAAATGAAGGGAGGTGGGGAATAATAATTAAAATACAAATTCACATTTAAAGCAGTCATTATAGTGTTCTGTGTATTGAGGGCTTACAACATGTCAATGTAGTATGTGACACTATAGAAAGATTTTGCAAAACTTATTCTTGCAAAATCATATACTACAGGGTGCAACCTGCCAAGTTTTGCAACTGTTATTGGAGAGCCAGGAAGAGAACTTTAAGGGCTGAAGCAAAAGCATTCTATAGTTGGAGCATTGGATTCCATCACTGATAACAAAGCATGCAGGAAATAGCCCCTGAGCACCACCGGGTAGATATGGATAAAAGTCACAAGCTCCTTAGGGAGAGGGGTGTGTCCACTCCCACAAACATGTATGTGAGCATCACAGCTAAAAAATATAAGCCCCAGTGTGTGTTTTAAGCATGACAACTAAAGAAGTGTAATACCCTGGTGAGCACTTCAGCTGAATGTGTGAGTACCAAAACCAAATGCAGGTGACCTCGAGTCATTGCAACAGCAAGGGAAAGGACAGAAAGGGAAAATTCATCATCCACAGGAGAAGCAATGCCTCCCATATGTGAGGTTTAGGTATAATCCTTGGACAAAAGAAAAAAGGAGAGGATGGGATAGGAGAAGAGAGGAGAGGAAGGGAGGTAAAAAAGAAGGGAAGGAGAGGGGAGAGAAGGGGAGGAGAGGGGAAGAAAAAGGAGAAGAGAGGAAAGAGGAGAGGAGGGGAGAGTAGAGGAAAGGGAGAGGAGAGTGAAGGGGCAGAGGAGGGGAGGGGAGAAGAAGAGAGGAGAGAAGAGGAGAGGAGAGGAGACAAGACGAGAGGAGATGAGATAGAGGAGAAGACAAGATAGGAGAGGAGAGGAGAGGGGGAAGGGGAAAGGAAGAGGGGAAAGAGTAGAGGGGAGAGAGAATATAGGAAAAGGCAGAGGGGAGGAGGAGAAGAGGAGGTAGGGGAGGAGTGAGGAGAGAAGAGTGTTAGATAGGGAGGAGAGGGAAGTGGAGAGAAGGGAAGGGAAAGGGAGGGGAGGAGAGGAGAAGAGAGACAGGGGAAGGGAAGGGGAGAGGAGGGGAGGGGTAGCAGTAGTGGCCACACTTGGAGAGCTCATCTTGGCCTGGCAGCTTTATGGATTCTTGTCCTAATCTTGATAAATTTGTTCATTTCTTCCACTTGTGAGCCACAGGTGCTCCACAATTTTTTATGGTGTAGTTTTATTTTTATTGTTTTTCTCTATGAGAATAATCATGAGTATAAGGAAGGAAGGTCAGGGGTAGAAGTAGGCAGCAATTATTGGAATGATTGCTCTCTGTATATGGATTTTTAAATTATTTGTTTATGAATCAAGGCCTATATGTGTTTAAAAAAATACAACTCCTCTTTACCCAGGTAATAAACTTCTTTAAAAATCTTCTCATTTTCTTACCCAATTCTGGAATTCATGATATCATTCCAAATGTAACTGTCTTGAAAACAAAAGTAAAAATCCATACCAAACAGAAGACACCTAATGGGCAAACCTTAATGTTGATTTTTAAATGTACAGTTTTAAATGGCAAACAAAAACTTAAACAAAAAATTTATAGCAAGTTTATAGCCCAAGCTATGGATAAAAATAGAAATCATCGTCATGCATGGAAGAACTCATACACAGCCTCTACAGAATTGTGTTCCCAGAAAAGAGAGATCTGATTTCTCAAAGTCTGCTTTTTCAAGCAAAATGAATAAAATATCTCAAATATTTTATCATAAGTGCCAAACATGGCAGATGGCATTTGCATGGAGATTATATAATCACATGGAAAAACCAACCATAAAGTTCTAAGAATATACAGAGTCAAAATACCTCCACTTCATCCTCTCTCTAATCAGAAAGCTCTCCTGCAGGGAATGCCCAAACTCTTCAAAGGCCAGAGAGAGAAAATTGCAATCAGGAAAGAATTTCATGTCTCTGGCTCAAGACTTGAACTTGAATTGAGATTCACTTAGTGCTAGCACCTTTTCAGTATCACAACTCCTTCCCTCACCACACACAAATAACCCAAGAGGTTGAATGCCATGTATACTAAACTCTAAAGAACTAACTTTGTACATTCTTAGATTTATTTATTTATTTATTTATTTATTTATTTATTTATTTTGCTTTTTGGGCCACACCTAGTGACACTCAGGGGTCACTCATGGCTATGCTCAGAAATCACTGCTGGCTCAGGGACTATATAGGACACTGGGGATAAACCCTAGGTCCATCCTGCATTGGCCATGTACAAGACAAACACCCTACTGCTGTGCTATCATTCTGGCCCCACATTCTTAGATATTATTTTATAAAACATCCCAATTCTCCATTTAGTTCAGTATATTTTAAGCACCAATTATGTAGATCTTCAGCAATGACTGTGTTGTGTTTAGAATTTGGTTTAATAATATCTTGATAAATGTGTTGGCTAAATGAAGGTATGAGCAAATAAAACCATGTTTCTTATTCTCTAATAGAACATGTGGAAATGTCTTTTCTTCAAGCAACAGGGCCACAAGTTCTTATTTTTCTGACTTTTTAACCCATTGCACCTAACCACACTGGTACAATTAACTTCTCCATGGTTACAAATAAAGGGAGTAGTTCTTTTGTGAAACCAGTTTTATGGACCTACAATTTACATGCAATCAAATTGACCAAGTTTAAGAATACAGCAAGTGGGGCCGGTGAGGTGGCGCTAGAGGTAAGGTGTCTGCCTTGCAAGTGCTAGCCATAGGAAGGACGCGTTTCGATCCCCCAGTGTCCCATATGGTCCCTCCCAGCCAGGGGCAATTTCTGAGCGCTTAGCCAGGAGTAACCCCTAAGCATCAAATGGGTGTGGCCCAAAAAACACAAAACAAAAACAAACAAACAAAAAAGAATACAGCAAGTTTTAACAAATAGTAACAACCATTGTCACCAACAATACAATCAAGATCCAGAAAACTGACATCATTCTCAGTGTTTCTCTGGGCCTCAGAAAACCACAGTCTATCCTTGCAGTTTTCCCTTGTATAGCATTTCATATAAATTGAGTCCATACAATCCATACAGTCTTTTGTGTCTGGGGCTTATTGTTTATAATAATGCTTAAGAGGTTTACCCATGTGTGTGTATCAATAGTACATTTGTTGGATTATTTTTTTAGTATTATTTCACTATGTGGATATAGTACCATTGGGTATCTGGGCTGTTTTCAATTTTGACAAGTATGAGGCATATGCCTTTATATGAAAATACCTTTTCCATTTTATTGAATAAATTTTCAGGAGCAGAATGACTGGGTGATGTGTGAGTGCATATATTTGACTCTATAATTAATTGCCAAACTTTTTCCAAAGTGACTGTGATATATGCCTTCCCACCAGCAGCAGATGAGAATTATGGTTGATCTTTTCTCTTTTTTTCCATTTTAGCCACTCTGTGGTGGGTGCATTATCTCTTTGTGAAATTTTTAATTCAGATTTCTCTAGCAAATATCATGCATTTATGCATGACAAGGCAATTCTGATCACTAGATTTTTGTGTGGTTCAGTCCTAAAACAGATTCTGAAGGATCACGTAGCTATCTTTTCTCTCAGAACACAACTATTTATAATCGAAGAATATTGTTGAATTTGGTATGACCACCGGAAGCTAAAAGACACTTAAAAAGAAACACACCTGAAAAAGAGACACTTCAGAAAAATCTTTCAAAATTAAAATTGACTAGTGGAAGGACAAATTAGTTATCTGCCTTTTCTCCCTTAGAGAAAAAGAGGATAGGGTGGTGAGGAGGAAAACTCCATCTCACAAACGGAAAGATTTGGAAATGATACTTTAGTCTTTTCTTCTACAGACACCCCCACACAGTATATCACTAGCTATCAGATGGCCATTTGAGATCTGAAGGCTTCAAAATTTACTAAATTTACTTCTCAAAAGAACCAAATGTTAAACTACATCACACATGTCACAGTCTCTTACAGCTTTCAATTTTCTCTTCATCTTCTTATTTTTAGGTAGGATTCAAAACACCCACCAGATATATGGTTGGGTTTTTTTGTTTGTTTTTTTTTTGTTTTTTTGAGTGAGAATGTTGTTTTGGTGGAAAACGTGCTCAACTCAATCATTTGTCAAGTTTTTTAAATAAAAATGTAGTTTTCCATCTTATTAAAGTACACTTAATTACTCATATCAAGGGTATTAAAAATGCCACCATTTCACTTAGAATAAAAATCAGCTTCTCCATCACCAATAGTCCTGAAAAGGATTTTTGAAGAACTTGTCTCTATAAGCTTTTCAAGTTCTCCACTAGAAATTGGCCTAACAACCTGGGTTTCTCCTCCCAAGTGCCACTCTTCATTCCAATTGTACATTCAAATATCTGTTTTCCAGCCTTTAAAATGGAGAATTCAAGCTTGATAAATCGGATTTTTTTTCAAAAGCAGAAAAACCCTTTCTAAGTAATTTATAGAAGAGTCTAATAATTTTTAGCAAAAGAACAAAAGACAAAAGATAATATCTACTTGCAGTTGAGATCCATTAATTTAAGTCATCTTTCTTGTAACCTTAATACCATTTGTATCTGGTTTGGAAGTGGGAATTTAGTACACCAATCCACATTTTTACTTCATGTTTATAAATATAATAAATGAATGAGTATTTCAGGAACTTTGAATGGATTTACCTACTTCGATAAATCAATGGCATTGGTCATTATATCTGTATTCTTTTGTTTCATATTTAGGATAAGGAAACTAATCTCTTTTCATAGATATTTGATACTTTACATGCTTCACTTTCAAGCATATTCCAACATAAGATGTGTCATTTTTAAATCTAAATATAAATTATAAAGCCTCAGATTTGGACAAGGAACATACTGGAGAATAAATGAGAGAACAAATGTATTTCACACATTTATGTGTTAATTACTCCAACTAGGATTGATTCCTCAAAACACTTTGCTTGACATCCATCAATTAGTCTGTAGAAAACAAAGGCATTTAATAAATTGCAATTTCAGAAAGATTGATAAGAACAATTTTGGAGTACTGCCTCTTCTATTATTTCCTGAGAGTTCTTTGGTACAATCCAATCAACGCCAAGATCTTTAAACCCAAGAAGCTGTCTCTGCTGGCAACCCCAACATACTCCAAAATCCCAATCCCCACACTACTATGTAGTAAAGGGAGTCAACCTTTACTCCCTTCATTTGTGGATTCTAAGGAAGGAGGAAAATAATTGATGCTCAAACCCACGTCTGCCATTGTCCCTGCTGCAAGTAACTAAATGGCTAGGACTATTTGCAACAATTCAAAAGACAAAGGGTGACAGTAGAATCAAGAGACCCAAAGTACAATTAGCTATACACAGCACGGACCTGTTATGCTAGCAGTCTAGGAGGCTAAGGGTGGAGGTATGGAATGCATACTGGGAATTATGGTGGAGGGAAGTCAACAGTGGTGGTTAGAATGGCCCTATTTCACTGTCACTATGTTACTGAAATACAACTGTGAAAATTATAAAAAAATTTAATAAAGGGAAATTTTATAAAGGGAAAAGAGGGAAGGAGACTATGAAAACAATATCCATGCAACTCAGAACAGCATTGTAATAAGCAGTGCTGCTGACTTACTGTATTTTTTTTAAATAGCAAGAGATCAAAGTTGTAGTATAGTGGGTAAGGCACTTACCTTGTACGTGGCAGACCCAGGTCAATACCCAGCACTCCACAGGGTCCTCTAAGCCTACCAGAAATGATCCCTAAGTGTAGTGAGAACTACATCCTGAGCACAACCGAATGTGACCCAATTTTCCTCCAAATATTACCGTATTTGACAATTATGCAAACCATGTCACCAGTAATGATGATTCCATAGGATAGTAATTCAACCTTTCAGTATATTATAGGAAATGTGAATAACTCATGCTATGCTAAAGTTCCAGCAGGAGAATCTTAAGCCCAGGAAGGACCAGAGCCCTGGGATGCACCAAGAATGGACTAGCACCCTAGAATTTTCCAGAATATACATTTATTCCTTATCCCCTTGTCCTCACCCAACTAAATAAAGGCTCTGTGCCACTTTGGAACAGCTTTTACTTCAAGTTGGTGCCAGTAAATACTTGCTGCCAGGCCTGTTGATTAAACCACCAAAGTCTTCTAGCCCCCAGAGATTGACAAAGCTCAGGATTTCTCCTGCTTGCCAGACATTGCTCACCATGGAGCCCAGTGGAGATTTATGTGATCATCTAACTTCATATTCCCTGATTGCCAAGTACAACTATCAAGTGGAAATCATTTAAAAGAAAGAAAGAAAATCAGCTCAGACTATGACATCTCCAATAGAGCCATTCTATTACAGTCTCTAACAGCAGTTAGTCTTGCAACACACACAACTATTTCCCTACACTAGGGCTTTTTCATACACATGGTTTCCATAGCTAAGAAATAAAAAGACAAAATGGATGGAGGTTAGAAAGATGTAATCTACAGTCATAGAGCCAGTCTAACTTAAAGATTCTATAATCCAAACCATTATGTTATATAGAAGAAAAAGTCATGGTAGAGTATCCAAAATAAATCTGCTGGTCTAAAAGTGTTTTATGCATCTCCATCCAAAATAAACAGCTATAAATGATAAAAATCAATCACGATTACATGGTAGTGACATGTGACATGGTAATGACATACAATGACCAATGCAAGTCACTGACTGCCTTTCATAGATTATTTCACTTAAATCTAATAACTTTATAATCAGAGTTACACATTTATAGTATTCCCATGTAAGAGATGAGAAATTGACACATATTTAAACCACTGGAGATAGTCAGAGAACAAAAGTACATTAGAGCTGTCGTCTTTTGGCCATATAAACTCTGCTTCCAAATTTCAGTGTACCTGTTGTGAGCTTAGTACCTCTTAAATCCTCATTGTATAAATGATTTTCAAGATCTTGGTCCAACATGCGTAGACATAGAGAAACAGGATAACCTATTTCTCTACAATATCAGAAAGGAGAATGTGCCAGTCTGTCCCTGAGTTGGAGTTCATTGACACAGGGGCTGTGGTCTGCTTTGTACTCCAAGAAAGCTAAACTGATTCCAGAAAGGCTAAGCCTGCTTGAAAGAATCTTGAGAAAGCAAAACTTTTGCTTGTGTCTAAAGAACTTCTCAATAATTCCAGCATACCTTTCCATTGCCTCCCAAGCACTTTTGACCTTACCACCACCAAGGGCTATAGCCTTCTGCTCTACCCACCACATATCCAACTGAGAGCATTCAGAGCCTAATCCCCATCCACCAGAAGCCTTCAGAGCCCATGAGGAGTATGAGAACACTGTCCATTCACAACTCGAGCCCACTAAAGACTTGGCAAAAGGGGGCAAAAGGAGTTTCTGTTAAGAAGTCTGCTCTGGTATCAGAATGATAGTACATAGCAAATTATAACCTTAGCCAACCAAGGTTCTGGGACTCTATATGATCACTCCCACCAGGAGAGATCCCTAAGCACAAAGCCAGCAGTAAACCATGAGCACCACCAGGTATTTCCCAAAAATAAACAAACAAAATTCTTCATGTTTGGGAACTGAATGCAAAACTGAAAAACATATAAACTGAATGCAAAAAAAAAAAAACCCTGAGGGACAAGTTTCCTCTACCATCAATGTTCTCCCACAGAGGGCCTGAAAAACAGCCAGGCAGAAAATTATTCTTAGAGAGAAGTTTGAGAGAATGGGACCCCTCATCAGACCTCAGTTTGACTCTTAGATCTTGAATTCCCAAGCTTAAATATTGGGGTACATTATTAAACTTTCTGAGATCTAGCTTCCCTATCTATAGGAAACAAAGAATGAACAAATAGCAGCCTTGTGGATAGAGCTGCTGTCGAGATAAAAAGAGATTATGTAAGTATCTAATACCATGCTTAGCACATAATTATGCTACTGCCACTTTATTATTTTTTTTGCAATAATTACTCTTAATGGAGGGCCAGTGGGACAAGAACAAAATTGAGCAGAAAATTCTAATGCCAAGAGATCACAAAGACCGAAAAAATCTAAATAAGATGCTAAGCTTGGATGTTGGGGAAAAAAAGAAAATCCAGCCAGTTATACCTACTTTCCAAGTACATATTTATAGCATATGTTTAGGTGTTTATGCTGTATATATAATTAGTCATTTTTCTTCAGCATATCCAGTAATTATTTTATCAAATGCACATCTGTTTTAATTAGGCATGTATACACTTTACTATACTGTAAAATGTCAAACACACTATAAAACAGCTCAGAGTACATTAACACATAAAAACAAAAATTCATTTGACATATCACAAGCAGCTGCGTGAAGCTCATAGACCCAACCAGCTGCTACTTGACAACTTCCCCCAACGGCTGTTCCACTGAGTCCCCAAAGCTGGCACTTAGGCTGCAACTACACTTTCCATTTTCTGTTCTGGCCTCCCCATAATTGTTGTAGTGCCACCAGTAATACCAAACACCAAATATTTCGAACCCAGCTAGTAATCTCTCTCATTGTACTTGTGGAGACCCCAAAAAGAGAGCTGGGTTAATGCAGGCTCCAAGGCCAATCATGGTCATCAATCATCAAGTCTATGTGACTTTCACTCTGGTACTTCTAATTATTTGGTCTTTGGGTGCTAGAGAGTATTTGGCTCCCCCTAGCAGGTCTCAAGAGCCTTCAGGGCTGCATTCTGTGATGTTCAGGTAACCATGGGTTGATTTTTCCAAAATTTGTTGGAAATGCCAAAGTTATTTTGCATTCAGCATATATTGAGTCCAGGCTCAAGACCTAAGACTCAAATAAACATTTTGCAAAGAAAGATATTTAAATGATCAGCTAACACAGGAGCGTCATTAATCAGAGAAATGCACATTAAACACCATAAAACACCATTAAAACCCCAACCCCATTCATTCAAACAGCTAGAATACAAATATTCACAGCACAAAATAAGGTGATGAAGTGACTGGAACCTTGATATAATGCTGGTAAGAGTGACACATGCATACTCATTTTGTAAAGCTACATGGTGTTTCTTATAAGGTGGAAACACCTTTGTCCTATGACCCAACAATTACAACCATAACTAGTTCCCCAAAACAAATAATGGTAAGGACATCCACCACAGGTCTTGTTTATATTCTCCAGTAAACAATTTAGATGCCACTAGAAAATCAATAAACCACTTGTGGAATAGTCATACAAAAGAATACCACTTGGCAATGTATAGAAACATTTGAATCAAAGTTAACATCATGAATGATAATAATATCATAACTAAGTGAAGACTTTGGACACTCAGAATATAGGATAGCAATACATCTTCTAAAGTTAGAGAGTGGGGGAAACAATCGCATGGGGTATAGTCAAAATAAAGTTTGCCTAAAGGAAAGAGTTGACTCAGAAGGGTTTTTTTTTTTTTTTCAAGCAAGTACAACTTAATGGAAACATCAATGACAAATTTTGGTTTTTGGGCCATACCCTGTGATGCTCAGGGTTTACTCCTGGCTATGCACTCAGAAATCGCTCCTGGCTTTGGGACTCCGGGAATCGAACTGAAGTCCATCCTGGATCAGCATGTGCAAGGCAAATGCCCTACCACTGCACTATTGCTCCAGCCCCAATGATAAAAATATTTTATGTTAATGTGTAGACCTATAAATTATCAAATTCTCCAAAGGACTGTGTGAAGACCTAGTTCAACAGAGGTTTGGTTTTGTTTTGTTTTGTTTTGTATTGAGACCATTGTGAATTACAAGATTTTCACAATTGTAGTTCAGGCATTTAGTGACAGTGATTAGGACCATGCCCACCACCAATGTTGACCTCCCTCCACCATAGTTCCAGTCATGCATTCCATACCTCCACTCCTAACCCCCAGGACTACCAGTGTAACAGGTCCATTTTGTGTTTAGCTTGTTGTAGTTTGGGCCTCTTGATTCTATTGTCGTTGACTTTGGCATGGGTATTTAGATCTGACCTCTTTTGTTTTTTTTCACTCAGTGTTCCTGAGACCACTTAGCCTCTAGGCCCTATCCAACTTGTTTTTTCTTCTCTCAATTTATAGGAAGACATAGAAATATGAGACAGATAGAAATGATTCAAGTTCTATGAGTCTATAAAAAAAAAAGGCAGAAGGGTTTTTATGGGGTGATAAAAATGCCCTGTACCTCTATAGCGATGCAAGTGATCAGTTTAAATATAGTTATGAAAGCTTGTCAAATTGTCTGTTTTAAGATCTATGGTTCTCATGATTCAATTTTAAAACAACAGAGTAGATAAATGAATAAATGAATGATAAATAGCAAATGCTGTAGGACCTATATTTAGTCAAATTAGCATTGTCTTTCTTTTTCTGACTCATTTCTTCTCTTCCCTTCTCAAAATAATCTACTTGTACTCTAATTGTTGGCTCACATTCTGGAATCTGGAAAACTACAGCTAAGATAGTTACATTTCTAGTAATCTGGAATTTGAAACAGGTCTTTTTATTTCCAAACTTTTAAAATCAAGCTACCTTTAATACACACTTAGTTCATCGTTATCTGTGTGAGACCAAATTGAAAATAATAGTTTTAATTTACAATGTTAAAGTGGCTCAGAGTTTAGTATAAATAAAGTAACCCTTCATTTTTAGAGCTGTACTTAAAATTGAAACTAGTTAAAGTTTTCAAAAGTTAGTACTAGAAAATAGTCCAATTTAAAATTAGAATTTTAGGTCTAAAGAGAATACAGAGGATACAGCTTTTGCCTTGCATGCAGCTGACCTAAGTTCAATTCACAGTTCTACATATGGTCCTCTTAGCACTGCCAAGAGTCACTTCTGAGCACAGAACCAAGAATAGCCCCATCACATTGCCAGATGTAGCCCTATTACCCTTCCAATAAAATAGAATTAAAGGATTTTGTTTTTTATTCAACATGATTTTAAAAATTAATTTCTTAATTATTTAGGCCACACTCTCTGAGCACAACAAAATAAAGCTAAAAGTTAATAACAATTGTTTAAATAGATAAACCTACATTTTTTAACCTCATGGGAATTTGACAAAGAGAAATAGTGTTCCTACTTATGATATGGTAAAGGAAGAATAGAAATTTCTAGGATATAACAGAAATAGTACTTGTTCAAAATAATGAACTCATTACGTTTTTTACAATGTAAAAATCTCAAAGCATTATCAGCTCAGAAACTATGGGAAAATGTAACTCAAGCAAAAGAAGATCATCAAGATAAATAAATACAAAAATAAATCTTAAGAAAGAAAAGCAAAAATGATAGATGATACCAAGAACTGGTTCTTTGAAAATTCAATAAAACAAGAAAATCTCAAGATAAGCCAATCAATAAAAATTGAAAGTAGAGCCATAAATAAATTAATTTCTAAATGAAAGATGATAGAGGAATAGAGATTTTTAAATTATATGTGAAAAAGTCACCATGTATATAAATAGATTAGCAAATCTCAATGAAATGAATAACTTTTGGCAGAAAAAGTAGTAGGTGAGGAACAATTTGGCTCCTGAAGAATGAGCTAGGGTCCAGGGAGACAGCTCGAAGGGCCAGGTTACATTCTTGGCATGCTAGAGTCCTGGATTTAATACCCAGTATTATTGCATAGACCCTGGCACTGCCAAGGAGTAACCTTCCAGAAGCCACCTTCAAACCCAGAATCATGAGCCCACCCCACCAATCCCAGCACAGCACAGCTGGGTATAACTCAAACCCCCCCCAAAATGAAGTGAATTAATTTTTAATTATTCCAACAAAATTAATTAATCACATTAATTTAATTAATAACATTTAATTAATCCAACCAAAAAATACCCTAGAGTTGTGTGCTTTTATAGGTAAAAGTCTATCTGTGTGCAAAGAACAAATACTCTCATTTTGGATAAGCCATCCCATTGCAATAAAAAAAGTACAATTCTCCCCAGGCTATTTTCATAAAGCAAGCTTATCTGTGCTAATGAAGGGGCTTAGTACAGTCCTTCCCCTGAACCAAAAGGTACCATTTTAGTATGCAGAACATGTCAAAGAGACCTTACAGACAGAAGAGAAACTAATATACTTCCTTAGGAGTTACACAATTCTCCCAGATTCTCAAAAGAAACCTAACTCCAGAGCAAAGGAATCAGACAGATAGGCCTGGTCTTTCTGTCATGGGAAGCCTCCTCCTCACTCCTTGAACCCCAGATCAGGATGTAGAATTTGCCTCAATTTTCACTCTCTGTAGATTGCTTTTTTTATTTTCAAGTGGTAGGGGCACAGTCAACGTGCTCAGGGATTACTCTTTGCTCTGCACTCAGGAATTACTCCAGGATCAAATCCTGGTCAGCTGCAAGCATAACAAGCACTCTACCTGCAGTACTATCACTATATCACTACAGCCTGCTCTGTAAATTTCTTTAATTTTTCTTTTTCTTCTTTTTTTTTTTTTTTTTTTTTTTTGAGACCGTTGTGAATTACAAATCCTTCATAGTTGAATGTCAGGCATACAGTGGCAGTGAATTAGGGCCATTCCCACCAACAGTATTGACCTCTCTCCAGCAAAGTTCCCAGTGTCCTATACCATGACCCTTAGCCCCCTGGTCTGCCAGTATAACAGGTCCATTTTAAGTTTAGATTATTAAAGTTTGGGTCTTTTGATTCTATTGTCATTGACTTTGGCTTAGGTACTTAGTTCTGAACTGTTTTTTTCCTCCACTTGGCTCCTAGGCCCCATCCACTTTTTTTCTCAATTTATAGAACGATGCATAAGTATGAGGTAAAACAAAGTAATTCATGTCCCAAGTTTCTATGAAAAAGACAGGAGCCCCTATGTAGAAGATACAAATGCAATTTTTAAAAAGAGGGGTGGCAGATTTTCTTTCTTTTGCTTCTTTTTTTTTTGGGGGGGAGCATACCCAGTGACACTCAGGGATTATTCCTGGCTATGTGCTCAGAAATCGTTCCTGGCTTGGGGGACCATATGGGACACCAGGGGATTGAAACCACAGGATTGAACCACAGTTCGTCCTAGGCTAGCACGGGCAAGGCAGACGCTTTACCACTTGCACCACCACTCTGGTCCCAGGTTTTCTTTTAATTTTTGCATAAGCACAGCAAACATGGGGGAAATTACAAAGAAAATACCCTTGACCTAAAAAAATAGAGGGTGTTTTTACCCATAAAACATCCTGTCATAAGACCTCCTACAGGCTAAATAAAAACTTACAGGGTTAGGTTGTGGATGGAGCATTCTTAGAATAATCATAATTTTTATGTCTAGAGTACTAAGAAATGTTGTAGTGAGCACTGTAAAAGGAGTCTACACCATGAAGTATCATCTACCAGGTTTTGAGCATCCAGATTTCTTTCTTGAGAGAAAACTGATAACATGGGGATTGTGGTATAATAGTAAACTAGCTTCAATAGAAAAAATAAATTGCAAAAACATACTCAACGAACAGAAACTATAACAAAAGTCAATGATGTTCAGTTGCCTATTTCAATGGTCTCTGTAGATATAAAAAATAGATCATAAAAACAGACATAATCAAGTAGAAAATGGATAAAGTATTTTATCAAGATATTACCATAGTATATACTGTATTTGGAGTCTAATATGATGTAGCACTGATATGCAAATCTAGGAAAACTAACCTGTATTTCTAAGAACCACTGGGGACAAAGATGTTAAAGAGTTATTATATATTAAAATTAAGAAAGTAAAGCATTCTAATAGTGAGCACTGTAGTGGGAGTCCACGGCTTTCACATGCATTCTTACCTGTTTCTGTGGATAAAAGCATTAGAACATAATTATAGACCTCTATAAAAAAAAAACAGTTAATTGAACATTTGTTCAATCTAAAAAGCTTGCTGCAGGTTTCTTTGAATTATAAAAGAGAATAAAGGCTTTTTTTTTCTTTTTCTTTGGTTTTTGGGGCCACACCCATTTGATACTCAGGGGTTACTCCTGGCTAAGCACTCAGAAATTGCCCCTGGCTTGGGGGGGATTGAACTGCGGACCTTCCTTGGCTAGCGCTTGCAAGGCAGACACCTTACCTCTAGTGCCACCTCGCTGCAGGCCCCAATAAAGGCTTTTGTGTTTCTTTCTTCCACTTAATTTGTTTCCTTCTCCTTGCTATACCCTGGAGCGTATGGTGTTCAAGATATCTACAATTTAAACCATTGTATTTTTTCATGCAGTTATTCTAAATATAAACCACATATAAGTGATATCATTCTGTATTTATTCTTTTTCAGGCTTACTTTATTCAACATATCTTCTAGTTCCATCCATGTAGCTAAAAATTGCATGATTGCATTATTCCTTACAGCTATTAATAATTCATTGTGTGTATGTACCACATCTTCATAATCCACTTATCTATTGTTGAAATATATGTTGATTCCAAGTCCTGGCTATTGTACTGAGTGCTGCAATGAAAAGTGGTGTGCATATATTCTTTTAGATGAATGTTTCTCTGTCCTAGGGATAGGTACCCAAAAGAGGAGTTTCTGGGTCATATGGCAGCTCAATTTTGAGATTAGTGAGAATTCTCCATACTGTTTTTATAGTTGGGCTAGGCAGTATTCCCACCAGCAGTGAATGAGAATTCCTTTATCACCACATCCCTGCCAACAGAGATTGTCTCATTATTTTTGATACATTCTATCCTCACTGATATAAGATGATATCTCATTATTGTCTTAATTTAAATTTCCCTAATGATAAGTGATGATGAAAATTTTTTTCATATGTCTGTTGGCAATCTGTTGCTCTTCCTCAGAAAAGTGTCTGTTCATTTCTTCTCCCATTTTTTTAAGTTTTTTTAGGTTTTATGGAGCTAACCTTTGTGAGTACTTTATATATCCTAAATATCAAACCTTTATTGTATATTTCTTGCATGTGCATAATTAGATCTTTCTTCTCCTGCCAATTTGAGTTATTGTGTTAACTCAAGTAATACAAGAAGAACCTAGACAGGAAGAGGGGACCTTTTTCCTCCACTCTTAGAATGCCACACATTAACACAACAGCACATACAAACATGGGAAAACATGCAAAAGCATGTTTGTGGTGAATAAGTAGTATGTAAGAGGCCTGGCTGTTAATCCTTGTAAAGTTTACAAGACTGGTTCAGGGTTGGCATCTGAGAACTTGGCATTTGGGGACATCCCTAAAGTCCCTAATTGCTGAGAATGGCTTCCTGTGCCTAAATTGTTTATTCAAACAATATGTTTTATGCTGAATACCCTTTTTTTTCCCTTTGACAGTCTAAAATTTTGGAGCATACCTCATAGAGGATGCTGACATGAACAGCTTTCAATAAAAAGCTTGGACATTGTGTCTCTAATGAGCTCCCTGGATAGACATCATTTCTCCTGTGTTGTGACTCAACTGCTGGGGGGATTAAAAGCATCCCGTTGGGCTCAACTAAGGGTATGTGCTTATGCCTGGCCACCCTAGACTTCACCCCAGACACTCATTCCTTCCTTTGCTATTTTTTCAGTATTCTTTTACTGTAATAAATCTTAATGTGTGACTCTATATGCTGAGATGTGTAAGTCCTTCATAGTCAACACAATGGGCAATATCTGTTATACTGAGAGACTAAAATTCCACCTAAGAGGAACCTATGAAAAGATAATTTTCCAAAGATAAGTCAGTTTAGTAATAAGTGTATGTGAAGATCTTTTAACTGAAAGAAATTAATTACATATAGCTCTTGTCAGTGCAGTGTAAAAACATCTGATCCTATTAAAAATAGGGTGATGGCACTCATTTGATAAAATTTAATATTAAATACAAAAATTATTGAAAACTAAAATTAAAAGATATTATTTAGAACTGCCTTTATCCCAAAAATGATCAAGAAAACTCTCAAACCACTAAGTAGTAAAACTCAATTCCTAAAGCTATTCTCATTTAAGATTAAGACTAAAATAAGATTTGTTCCCATAACTACTATAATTAATAGTGTCTGGAAATTCTTCAGGTGCAATATAATCTAAAAAAGATCAAAAGTATTATTATCTTATAGAGGACAGATATGTGGCCAGAAAATGTTAAAGTGTTTGGCACATGAATATCAAAGAAAATATTTGAAATGACTAACTTTATACAAATTGTAAATAATTAACTAGGCCGGAGCAGTAGTACAACAGGTAAGACCCTTGCTTGCATATGGCCAACCTGGGTTCAATCCCCACCAGCCCATAAGGTCCCTTGGTGATCCATGGGTGATCTTTAAACACTGAGCCAAAAGTGATCCCTGAGCACCTCTTGGTGTGCCCCTCAAAAAAAACTAGAAACAAAATTAAAAACAGAGACCATGAAGCCCAGGAATGGGCTCAATAATAGCATTCTTACTTCATGAGTATGCTCTCTTGACCACAGATCACTAAGTACAAACCCAGGTTTAGCCTGTGTGATATTCATTGCCACAACGTGTTTTTGGTATGCCATGATCAAGTGTGCAACCCAAAAGTTGCATACTTGAAATCAAAATGGCACACCAAAGGAAGAATCAAGAAATAAAAAGAAATTTAGAACAACTTCATGCATAAAATCTACCAAAACTACAAAACAGCTCAAAAGAATTTTTTAAAATAATCCCAGTGGTTCATAAGAAAACTCAAAATTCTCCTGAACACTAGAATAAATTGTGAGAACTTAAATGAGAGTACTGTTATCATATTAAATAGTCTAATGCCTTACTATTATATTGATTGACTATTAAATTAGTATATATTCTATAGATATATAATACATGGGTGGAATATGATATTATAAAATAATAACTAGTATTAAGCTACCAATTCTTAAATTAATTTCTAGCTTTAAGATAGCCCAATACACCATATGGTTTCTAAGCTATGCCAGAAATGAATCCTTAGTAGAGCCAGGAGTAAGTTCTGCACAACACCAGGAAGGACCTCCTGCCTCTCTCTAAAAAAAAAGGGCAAAGCAGAGGATAAGTTGATTTGAAAGCTAAAAATGGACTCTGTCAAGTAGAGAGCACTGGGCAAAAAGGTGCTTGAAGCCTTGAGGGGTGAATTTCAAAGCCTTTTTACAGTAGTCTGAAAGGACATGTCCAGAAGGGTGGCAAGGTGGCCTGTTGGGCAGTTAAAGATTCTTGCAGGTCTTAATTGGCACATACAGTATTGTTCCACAGGATTCCTAGTCCCCTAGGAATGGTCTCAGTTTCTTGACCTCTGGCTGTTAACTGCACATAATGTCTGGGAGGGACATGTCTACTCCAGCAACAAAACTGAACCTTCCCGGATTAAAATATTGGGTGGTTTTTCCATTGTCATTGTTCTCTATCTAACCTGCCTCCCTTACCAGGAAAATCAGACTGAACTCTAGGAATAATCCAAGAAGTGAAACAAACCCTCCTTAACCACTGCCCAAGAATGATCAAGACTCGATTAATAACTTTCAGCTTCTTTGTCTTGAGACAACCAATAACTGAGATCACAGAAAGCCACAAACCCACCAAGGCCGATTTTCCTGATATCCCCTGAGAACCCTGCCTCATCCCTGCCAGCCTTGAGCCTCTGCCAAAATATAAGTGATGTGGTGGGGACCTCTGCTACTGCAGACTCTGAATGACAAATCATTTCTTGTTTTCCTCCGGGTCTTTGTTATTCTTACAATAGCACCAGCCAAAATTTCAACAAGATTTTTTTAACCCAGACCAAAAAAAAAAGAAACTTGAAAGTATATCGTTAAGAATAAAGATCTGAGAAATGTTCAAAGCAAGGGTGGTGAGAATGTATCAACCCTGCATTCCTTAAAACAAATAACGAAACAGCACACATATTTAGCCTTGAGCCATACATTAATATATGTAAATAAATATTCAGTACCTGGTAAAAAGAGTCATCACAAATCAATAGAGAACTAAGGATTCCATTCAGTCAATGAAGCTGTGGCAATCAGACATTGAGCAGGAAAGAGGATTCAAAAATGTCATCTTAGAAATGCTTTAAAGGAAATTCTATATAAAAAGTAAATTCTATATAGATAAGAAGTTAAGTGACTAGAAGAATATATGTGATATTATCTCTAAATGTCTAAAAGAAAATTTGGTTTTGTTTTTGGGCCACATCCAGCAGTACACGGGCTTACTCCAGGTTCTTTGTTCAAGAATCAGTCCTGGGGCCTGAGAGATAGCTCAGCGGTGTTTGCCTTGCAAGCAGCCAACCCAGGACCTAAGGTGGTTGGTTAGAATCCCAGAGTCCCATGCCTGCCAGGAGCTATTTCTGAGCAGATAGCCAGGAGTAACTCCTGAGCACTGCTGGGTGTGGCCCAAAAACTAAAAAAATAAAGTAAAATAAAATAAAAAAGAATCACTCCTGGTGGGCTCAGTGGACCAAATGAGATGCCAGGGATGGAACCCAGGTTGACGATGTACAAGGCGAATGTCCTACCTTCTGTACTATCATTCAGCTCCTAAAAGAAATTTTAAGGAAAAAGTAAATTTTTGAGAATGTCTGAATTTCAAAATAAAGTCCCCCAAATTATAATTTGTTTGGCAAAATTATGAGTGCCTTTTGTGTATATATGGTTTTAGTGAATACTGCCCAATGTCAATCCAGATCAATCCACAAAGTACACATAAAAATCACAACCTGAAGCAGAGAAAAATAAGCAACAATTCAAGTAATCTGAAGCAGATTTTTAGCTCTATAATGAGTCATTTTCTTAAAAATAGGTTTACCCAGCACTGATGAGATAGTGAAGAGAAAATTTACTGCTGGGTGAACTCTAAGTGGTTTAATCTTTTCGAAAAGATTTGGCAATGCATATGCAGAGCTCAAAAAATATTCCTATCAGTCAAGCCATCCAGCCTAAAAACAGGGAAAACACAAAGATGCTAAATGCAGTACTATTTATAATAACAAAGAAGTTGGAAACAACTGAAATGCTTCAGAATGGGAGCTTGGACAAGCAAATTATGGTGCATACAAAAGTAAATGTTATTCATTTATTTTAAATATTTATAAAGACTTTTTGGTACTATGGTAAAGTGCTTATGTCAAATATTCAGCCAAAAAGCAAAAAAAAATAATTCATGTCTTCAGTTCCATACGATCTCAATTATGAGAACAATTTAATAACTATAGATCCCATATATTTATATGTGCATATATGTATGTAGGCCTAAATGTTGCTTGATTGTCTCAGAATGTTATAATCAAAGGAGGAATTTTTTTATTCTTTCTACTTTTCACCACTTTCTTCATTCTTCTGTAATAAGCTCGAACGGGAAGACATTTTTTTTTCTTAAATAGAATTTAGTTTAAGCTTCTTATACCAATAGTGGAAGATTTCTTTTCCTAAGAAAAGAGTCGTAGAAAAAGATGGAGTGTCCAATCAGGGCTATCTGTAATAAAGGTTGAGGTGATTAATACTGCTAGAGAAAGGTACCCACCTGTCCATTCAAGGTGACCTTGGAAGATACCCCACAAACATCCAGAAACTGCTTGCTTTTTGGTTAAGCCAAAGGAGAGTTTTTCGTTCTAGGAAGCACTCAAATCTAGAGTAGGTGTGAGAAGTTTTTTGTTTTTGTTTGTTTGTTTGTTTGTTTGTTTGTTTGTTTGTTGGACCACACTCAGTGATGCTGAGATGCTCCGGGATTACTCCTGACTCTGTGCTCAGAAGTTGCTCCTGGCAGGCTCAGAGGACCATCTGATGCCGGGAATCAAACCTGGGTCCATCCAGGTCCAGCAAGACAAATGCCCTACGCACTGTGCTATCACTCTGGCCCTAGGTGTGAGATGCTTTATTTTGTTTATTTTCTGATCTTTTGAAAGCAATTGCATATAATTCCACTACTCCACCCAAAAATTGTGATTCTAGTGACTCTTTACCCCACCTGGGTTTGCTCACATGCTGCAGATATTGAAATAAAAATGACCATTTGCATTGTGACTATTGTGATTTCACCAGAGCAAACAGCCAAGCCACAGAAATCAGAAAATGGATGTTTCTAATCAATAATTTTGGCATCTTCCTGAATCTTTTTATAGTTGTTCTTGTTTTATCCTGGAATATGTATTTGATTCATCATTCGTGGGAGGCAGGCAGCATGTTTAATCATAATTGAACTAGTCAGAACTGCTCTACAAATATCAAGTGCAAATTCCATTGTAGGATTTTTTTTAATCAACTCCTCAAATTACTCAATTATACCTAAACTGGCAGGGAATCTAAAGAAACTCTGTTGACTCTTTTGAGATTTCTGCTACCCTTTGATAATCCACTCTGACTAAAAACATGCCTCCATGGTGGCAATTCCCTTATAGAAACTCTAGGAGCCCACAGCTATTCCTAGGAACTTCTGCCAGTGGTCTTAGAGTTCAGATATTCTGAAGAAGCATTACCCAAGACCTAGCTCTCCGTGGTGTTTTGTTTCTTCTAAGGTATCCACACCTGGCCCCTACTTGGGCCATGATAAGACCAAATTTCCCATCCAGAGCACCTTGCGCTTCCTTGTATCTGTACCTAGAGGTCTAATCTCGGCATTTTTGAATCCTAACAATACAAAGACTGTAACTAGACAATATCATCCCAGATAAAGAGACTGCCATCTTTCAACATAAACACTAGGCACTTTTGCCTTACTCTCTTTCCAAGAGACTCCAAAAACCCTTTGCTCGTTATGGATTTTAGGAAAAGAAAAGAAGAAATAGACAAATAGACCAATGTATGTAAGCACCAAGAAAGTCCTTCCATTTCCATAGATCTTCATCTAGAATGATTAGATATTTATAGTTGATAAAAATAAATAGCAATGGTGGATTAAGTATGAGTATAGCAGATGAGGTACTAAAGCTGTATGTGGTCAACTTGGATTCAATTCCTAGAACCCCAAATGGTCCTCTGAGCCCCTACTAGGAGGAACCAATGAGCACAGAACCAGAAGTAAGTCCTGGGCACTTTTAGGTGTGACTCAAAAAATAAACAGTGATATACTTTCCATCTGTTTTAAGCACTATAGGCATTACCAGTGAGTAGTTGCCTTTACATATGTAAGCTCACTTATTTTTGAGTGTGTCATAATGAACAAATTTTGGGAGACCAAGTATTCATCAAAAATAAAGATGAAAATATTTAAACAGCAAAAATAAGCTTTGAGGGGGATAATCTTTTGATTCAGAGATAGAGTATGGGTCTGACTCCTAGAGCTTAGAAACACTGAATGTAGCATACTGTGAAGGGTTCAAGGAAGTTGGAAATGAGCAAAGGAAAGGCTCCCTCAAACATGGAAAAAAGAAAATTACAGGTCTGTCCCAGAATTCAGTTAGTTTGGTTTTTTTTTCTTCCATAAATAACCTTTCTATCAGGGATACCTATCTGTATGGCAGGATTCATTATAGACCTTCTGGTCTTTGCCCTTTGAATCACAGTCCTGTCCTGAGTTCTATCCACATGGACCCTCAGGTGCCTAGCACCTTATTCAGGATATAGCCCCTCTTTCTGTCTCATTGTCTTCAAATCAACATCCAAGCAGATTCTCCATATATTTAATTACATTTGTTCTTTTCTCCTATGAATTATTTTTCTCCATTAACCTATAGAAAATTGGTTTTGTTATTTATTTTTTAATAAAATTACTTTCCTTTCCTCATGTTCCTTTATCTCCCACCCCTGCTCCACTTCTTCTTTAGGTATCTTCCTTCTATCATCACTGTTCACTAGCTTATGTTTTTGTTTTTTCTGTTCATCAATTTCCTTAGACTGTATGCATAAATAAATTTATGCAATATTTCTCACTTTCCTCCTACTTTGCTTTGCTTAATTTCTTAAGTGCCTTCCATTTTGTTGCAAATGGCATAATGCCATCTTTTTGTAGCTGAATACTATTCCATTGTAGAAACATACCAAAACCTCTTTATACAATCATCTACTTATAGGCACTTAGGTTAATTCTGTGTTAGTTAATAGAAATAATTTTCTGTGATCATTTAGTGAATATAACTTTTGTATTAATGTTTTTGTATCATCAAATAGATAACCTCGGTTGGATTACTGCATCATATGCTGTCTACCTTTAGCTTCTTAGGCATGTTCTGTACCATATTTCCAAAGTGTTTGTACCAATTTATAGTCCTACAAATAGTGCATGAGAATTTTGTTTTCTTCACTCTCTCCCTCTCTCTGACATGTGCCATTGTCACCTAAGATATAAGCCATTCTTATAGATGTAAATGACATCTGGTTGTAGTCAAAACTTGTAGTTCCTTGATGTGAAGTAATGATAGCATTTTTCCATCTGCATTTCAGTCTCCTGTACGTCCTCCTTGAAGAAGAGTCTATTCAAATCTTTTTCCCATCTCTTGTTGTTAGGTTGTCTGAGTTCTTTATATATACTAGATATGATCTCCATTCAAATTTATGATGTGTAAACATCTCCCATTTGGTAACCTCTGTTTTGTTATTTATATTGTATTCCACTAAAGATAAAAGCTTTTCCCTTTGATATAGTCCCAAATTGTTTAATCTTTCCTTTATTATCCTTGATGTAGATTCAAGTTTTTTAAAATATCACTTAACACATATCAGATGGTTTCAGGTCTTATATCTTTATTTCCTACTAATCTTTATGATGTCAATTTGATTTCTTGACCCACCTAAGAAAAACCTAAGTAGTAAAAGAAAATTACCTTTCTTCCCCTCCCAGTGCATGAGAAGGAATGTCCCTCATAACCTTCCCTAAGGGGGCTGCTAGTCAGAAGAGTAGGAGAGCAAGAGCACTTCCTGAAGAGTGGGGGGGACCTGAGAAGGGCTCATATGTTTAGGTAGTATCTAGATTCATAAGAATGGGTCACATAATTCATAAGACACTAACTTCCCAATGATCAAAAGATGCAACAGCAGGTAGGGGGCCATCTTGGGAAGTGGTTGCATGATATATAAAAAAGGAAGGCTTTTAGTGATTTAAAATATGCTTATTGAGATCATTTATAAGGTCATTGAATTAATACAAATAATGAAATTGTGATACCTACATAATGGAATACTGCACAACTATAAGGAATAATCATGGAGCTGGAGAATAATATGTTGAGTGTAATAAGTTAAAAGAAGAAAAGCAAATGCCAGATGAACTCATTTATCTATGGAATATAGAATAACAGATCAGGGGGTGGGAAGCATCAAAGGGGAAATATATAAAATACCCAGGAACCTGGACTATAGAATTGAAAATAGAAAAGGAAGAAACCTGCAAGGAAAGAAGAAGAGATGGATGAAAGTGAACAGGAGCAGTATACATAGACACATTAGTTGTGATAGTTGTTGTTTGATTATATATATGAACCATGGAACAAAAAAAAATCCTGAAAGTATTAGATCCAAACTGCAGAAACCAACTTAAAATGTTCCAGTTAAGGCATGGTGTGGAGGGACATAGGGAAAGGAAGGAAGATACATGAGAACTCACCTCTGAATAACTTTAAAATATATATATCATGATTCCTACATTATAAAACGGAAACATTTTAATCTCTGAATTTGAACTTAGCACATTTAGGGTTTGGTTTGGTAGTATTTCAATCTGCAGTAAGAAAATAAACTATCACAGGGCTACTATACAGGAAAAATCTTGGTCTATTTGTTGAGCACATTCTTACCTAACTGGCATGATGGTTTCATCATTTCCTTTGGGAGAGGCCCCAATCATTTGCCCTTGGCTGCTACCTTCATACTTAACCCCTTCTCTTCTATTCCTTTTTAATAAAAATACATTTTAATTGAATCACTATGAAATACATAAGATAAATAATTGAGTTTCGATCATACAATGTTCAATGTCCTTCACCAGTGCACATTCTCCACCACCAATGTCTCAGGTACTGCCCTCTCCTTTGCCTGCCTCTATTGCAGACATTTCCCCTGCCTCTCTCCCCCACCACCCTGTGGTTTGCAATACTTTTTACCCCCCTTCTTATTCCCTCTACCAATCTGACTTCAGCCTCTGGGTGAGATTGGGAGAGGGGAGCTTTTTACTAAAGAGGCACTTGGGGAGTAAAGAGCCAGAAAAATTTCAAAAGCAACAACACTACATATCAACTTGGGTGCCACATATTAACCAATTATGTTTGTAAACTCAAAACACCCCCCCCACAAAGTAAAATAAGCCTGCAAACTAACATATAACTGTAATCTGTCTCTCCACATGATTCATAGTCAATGTATAGAATATGGGTAAAAGGGTCCTTTTAATCCCCCCCCCCAAATAACTTCTCTTTGAAAAAGACTTTTACATATCAAAGTCAGCTATGCTAATCACTATGGAAAACCGATTCGGTCATAGACATTTACTGGAATGCTTAATAATGAAGATAATTCAATACATTTTAATATAAATTTTGACAGAATAAGGTACAGAGATAGAAAAATATACAGTGTTGGGTCAGCCAATGACCTCAATAAGGAGAAATGATTCTTAGGATTTTCATACCACAATTTATTCAGCTAATGGAGCTCCAGGACAGCCCTTGAAAAACCATTGCCTGGTTTTTTTCCAGGTGATTCACTCAAAAAGCTTGTTCTGGAACTCTGCTGGAACTCAGATGCCAGCATCCCTTATCTGCTTGTCCTCTGTGCTGTGCTGCATTTTTGGCCTGATTTTACCCTGTGTGTGGCTCATCTGCGGACAGCTCGCCTTCCCTGGAGGTGAGTTTACACACCCAGAAAGGGAGGAGCCAGAAAAGCGCATGCAGCCGCGCACAACATTTAGCCAATGAATACAACCACAACACGTAGAAAACCCCACAATACAAGTGTGACAATGGGGAAACAATGCAGGCCAGCACCAGACATAGAGAATGAAGACGGCAATGCAGATGATCAGAACATGGCCAACCGACTAGTCAGTCTCTCAGATAAGGAGTTTAGAGTCGAAATATGGAAGATGTTCAAAGAACTCAAAGAAAGTATAGAAGAGAACACTAATAAGAACCAAGAGAATATGAAGATAGAAATGAGAAAACTCCAAACTGAAATTTCAGGTCCAATAACAGGTCTGAAAAACTCAGTAGATGAATTGAAGAAAAACATGGATGAACTTTCCCACAGGTTAACAGCAGCTGAGGATAGAATTAGTACACTGGAAGATGAGATGAATAACAACTCCATACAGCAGAAGAGACTGGAAAAAAGCCTTAAAGCAAATGATCAAACAATGGAAAAATTACTCAAAGAATAGGAACAGATGAAAATAGAAGTCTATGATAAGCTCAACAGAAACAACTTAAGAATCATTGGAGTCCCAGAGACTCAGGAAGAAAATCTCTAGGAAGAATCAACGGTCAAGAACATCATTAAAGAGAAACTACCAGAGCTAAAGAATACATGTGATCAAATCCTGCATGCCCGAAGAGTACCAACTAAAAGAGACCCCAGAAAAAAACACCCCAAACACATCCTAGTCATAATGACGAACCCCATAGATAGAGACAGAATTCTAAACACAGCAAGATCAAACAAAGAAATTACATTCAAGGGAACATCCTTGAGATTTACCACAGACCTGTCACAAAAAACACTCAAGGCCAGAAGGCAGTGGTGGGACATAGTGACAAAACTCAATGAAATAAATGCTTCACCTAGAATACTGCACCCAGCAAAACTCACTTTCAGGTTTGAAGGAAGAATACATGGTTTCACAACAACAAGAGCTCAGAAACTTTACATACTCAAAACCAGTCTTAAAAAAAAAAACTGAAAGACCTACTTTAAGACTAGACTAACCAACAGAGACACCAAACTTCGATAGAAAAATGGCACTAAATCCCAGGACAATTCTTTCTCTCTATGTCAATGGACTAAATGCACCAGTTAAGAGACACAGAGTGGCTAAATAGATCAAAAAACTCAACCCAACCTTCTGCTGCCTACAAGAAACTCACCTGAATAGTCAGAACAAGCATAGACTCAAAATAAAAGGCTAAAGGAAAATCATCCAAGCAAACAACACCCATAAAAATGCTGGAGTGGCCACACTAATCTCAGATGATGCAAACTTTATACTCAGGAAAGTTATAAGAAACAAAGATGAACATTTTGTATTAATCAAGGAATACGTACAGAAAAAAGAAATCACTCTCCTAAACATATATGCACCAAATGATGGGCCAGTAAAATATTTAATACAATTGTTGACAAATTTGAAAAATAGAATCAATAACAACACAGTAATTGTGGGAGACCTCAACACGGCATTGCCAACATTTGATAGGTCAACCAGATCGAAACCCAACAAGAATGTACTAGACCTGAAAAGAGAAATGGAAGAAAGAGGCCTAGTAGATATATATAGGACACACCACCCCCAGAAACATGGATACACATTCTTCTCTAATGTACATGGGACATTCTCCAGGATAGACTACATGCTAGCACATAAAACATACCTCCATAATATCAAGAGGATAGAAATTTTGCAGGCTACCTTCCCTGACCACAAGGCCCTGAAATTATATGTGAACTACAAAGGGACACAGAAGAAAAACTTTAATACCTGGAAATTAAACAGCCTAATACTGAATAACCAGTGGGTCCGAGATGAAATCAAAGAGGAAATCAAAACCTTCCTGGAAACAAATGACAATAGAGACACAAACTATCAGAACTTATGGGACACAGCAAAAGCAGTACTGAGAGGAATATTTGTAGCTTTGCAAGCACACATCAAGAAAGAAGAAGGGGAATAGCTTAATGACCAACTCATAGAATTAGAAAGTGCTCAACAAAAGAAACCAAAAATAGGGTGACAGAAGAAATAACAAAGCTGAGAGCAGAAATCAATGAAGTGAAAACCCAAAAAAACAATCCGAAAGATCAACAAAAGCAGAAGTTGGTTCTTTGAAAAAAATAAACAAGATTGATAGACACTGGCAAAACTAACAAAGAAAGAGAGAGAAAGAAACTTGATAACTCGTATTAGGAATGAAAAAGGAGAGATCACTACTGATATGGCAGAGATTCAAAGGGTAATCAGAAACTACTTTGAGAAACTCTATGCCACTAAAAATGAGAACCTGGAAGAAATGGATAAATTCTTGGACTCATAATCTTCCACGGTTGAATGAAGAGGATGTAGCATATCTAAACAACCCCATCACTACTGAGGAAATTAAAACAGTAATCAAATGTCTGCCCAGACACTTTGACAAAAAAAAATACAAATGGCCAAAAGACACATGAAAAAATGCTCCACATCACTAATCATCAGGGAGATGCAAATCAAAACAACTATGAGGTACCACCTCACACCACAGACATTGGCACACATCACAAAGAATGAGAACAAGCAGTGTTGGCGGGGATGTGGAGAGAAAGGAACTCTTATCCACTGCTGGTGGGAATGCCGTCTAGTTCAACCTTTATGGAAAGTGATATAGAGATTCCTCCAAAAACTAGAAATCAAGCTCCCATATGATCCAGCTATACCACTCCTAGGAATATACCCTAGGAACACAAAAATACAATACAAAAATCCCTTCCTTACACCTATACTCGTTGCAGCACTATTTACCATAGTAAGACTCTGGAAACAACCAAGATGCCCTTCAACAGATGAATGGCTAAAGAAATGGTGGTACATAAACACAATGGAATATTATGCAGCCATCAAGAGAGATGAAGTCATGAAATTTTCCCATACATACATCGATGTACATGGAATCTACTATGCTGAGTGAAATAAGTTAGAGAGAGAGAGAGAGAGAGTGTGATAAACGCAGAATCATCTCATCTATGGGTTTTAAGAAAAATAAAAGACATTCTTGCAATAATAATTTTCAGACACAAAAGAGTGAAGGGCCGGAAGTTACAGCTCACCTCATGAAGCTCACCACAGACAGGGATGAGTTTTGTTAGAAAAATAACTACATTTCGAACTATCCTAATAATGAGAATGTATGAAGGAAATAGAAAGCCTGTCTAGAGTACAGGCGGGGGTTGGGTGGTGAGCAGGGAGACTTGGGACATTGGTGATGGAAATGTTGCACTGGTGATGGGTGGTGTTCTTTACATGACTGAAACCCAAACAACACAATCATGTATGTAATCAAGGTGTTTAAATAAAAAAATATATTAAAAAATAAGTAAAAAGCTAAGGTTTCTTTAAAAAAAAATAAAAAGCTTATTCTATAATAGCATGAATAGCGCCATCCCCAAAGAGTGGCCAGATGGGGGGAATGGAAAGAGGGTGCCCTCCCCTGCACAAAGTGAGCTGAGAAATTGAGGTGATTATGGCAATAATCCCATCTCACCTTTCCCCTGCAGGAAAGTGCGAGAGTCCAGACAAAATATGATTTTGTGCTCTTGTTTGTGCTTTTATTTGTGCTGTTGTTTTTCAGATTGCTTAGGAACATAAATGATGCATTCTCCTCCGTTTGCTCAAAGAGTAGAAAAAGGAATAACATCTTTACATTTTCACTAGCCACAAAGTGACACCCCTCTGCAGCCTGATCATGCCTAAGCAACTAAAGACACATTTTGTCAGTGTTCCCTTTCCCAGTGGGTGAAATTTACCCAATACTTTGTTATCAGAGGTCTAGCCATTCCCCTGAGGAAAATTACAAGAGTGGCTGCTCTGACCTATACCATCCCACAGATGAGCTTAAAAGGATAGATTTCTGGGGCTAGCCATCATTTTGAAATTAGGTTTTTAAAGGAATAGGTTTGTTGCTATGGATTTAAGGGGCAGAAGGGCCAACATTCACTCACAGTTTTCAAAAATAACCATAAGCATATCTCCATCCTCTTGCAGCTCTGAAGAAGAATTAAAAAAACAAAAAAAACAAAAATCCCTGTTTGACAAAAGTGAAGTTATGGTAGCCAGGAATGCTAACGACATTAATTTAGCATTATTGAAAGCCAAGGACCAATTCACTTCCTTACCAAGGCATCTTCCAGATTAAAACAGACTTAACTGGTAGCTCAAAACTAATAGTAAAGGGCTGCCTGGCCATCCTTTTGTCAATTGCATCTCCTGGACCATTTCCCCTAACAGCTTCTTCCAGTATATTTCCACCAGCTGTGCAATCTGCCTTCTCCTCTTGTTCCCTTTCAAGGAAAGGCTGCAAGAGGATTGTGGTGCATTAGGACTGACTTTATTAAACAACTTAATCCATCTCTGCCTGCCTAGCATGGCCTAGGGAGTACTAATTAATCAATAAGCATTTATTGAGTGTTCCAATGTGCATAATAGTCCTGAGTCAGGTGCTCTGGAGCCTTCAAGGATCTAGTTAGGAAAATGGAGCACATTGCCTACAGGAGGTGTTCTTGACAGCATGAGTTAGTATGTGGTGGGAAAAAGGTGTAACATTTTCTTTTCCCCCTCGCTTCAAATACTGTGCTGTGTCCTATAATGAATCTTATGATTTCAGTTGATCTGTTTTCACTAGGGTTACCATATCAAAGTGCAAGGTCTGAGTGATTTAAACAGCACCAATTTGTTTCCTTAGAGTTTGGGAGGCCAGAAGTCTAAGATAAAGATATCAGCAGTTGATTTTCTTTTGAGATCTGTTTTCTTGCCATGTCAGAGACCACTTTTTCTCTCTTTTCATGGAGTATTTCCTCTGTATGTATATGTTTCTGTGTATGGTATTCTCTTCTGCTAAAGGTGCCAGTTATACCAAATTGTGCTCATTTTAACTTAATTACATATTTAAAGACTTTGTACTGAAGGGCTAGAGATGAGAAGTTTAACATGTGAAGTTTGAAGGTGGGGAAAGGAAATGTTCAGGGAAAGTCAGTCCATAGCATAATCCTACATGAAAAAATTATGTCCAATGAGGCTCTGTTTAAAGAACAAAAAAAAAAATAAAAATAGATATTCGGTTTTGAGCTATGAATAAGAATTAACGTTAGTTATAAATAATAGAAAGAACGTAATTTAAATGAAGCAAAAGTTTACTTCTTGCTTTCAAAAAGATAGGATATAGTTTGAATGTAATGGTGTCCCAGGTCTCCATGGTCACAGGAATCCAGATATCATCTTTAATCTCCACTCCAAAGTAATTCATGGTTCAAAATGGCTGCTGAAATTCCAGTCATCCAGTCATTCAGTCTTCATTTCATTTTGTTATTTCTATCTCAGAAGGGTTCTCCATTTTCAACCATAAGATGGCTACAATATTCTCAGACCTTCTCATCCCTAAAATTAAAATTAAGTGGAAAAGAACACAGACCTCTTCCAAAAATGTTAGGAAAATTTTTACTACATGTCATTGATTCTGAGTGCAGGTCACCACCACTGATGAGGCTTAAGTTGGAATATAATATTTTTATGATCATAAGTGTAAAAATGTGGCTGAATAAACATCAGAGAGAAATGTAATTGAATGTTGTACCAGAAGAAAGAAAAATAAAGTCTTTGCAGAAAAAAAATGACAAAGTTAGGCTGAAGTGATAGCATAGTGGGCAAGATAATTGCCTTGCATGAGGCCAACGAAGGTTCCATCCCCGGCATATCATATGGTTCTGTAAGCTCACCAGGGATAATTCCTGAGTGCAAAGCTAGGAGTAACCCCTGAACATTGACAAGTGTGCCCACTCCAAAAATAAGTGACAAAAAATAGCACTAGACATATATTTAAAATAAGCACAATGTGATTCAGAGAAGAAATTAAGCTTACTTGTCCAGGTAGCGACATGCTTAGTAGCATTGGGATTCAGGCTCTAACTTAGCAAAATCGATTCCAGTTCTGCAAATTGTGTTCACTAAACCATACTCAAGTGGACCAATGGTGGAATGTACCAGAATCAACATGTTAATGGAATCAAAATATTAGGAGATCACTATGACAAGTCTTCCTGGACAGGTGAATTAATGAATACAGGTATGGCTGAGATGCCAGAGAAACTGAAACCAAAGTACCACAAACAAGATATCTTCCTAGGGTATGGAGGCATCCTGTGGACTGTTTTTCCTAATAAGAACCAGGCACATTCAGTCAGAGCTACTAAGGATAGATGTGCAAATTCTTCAGATCATCAAAGGATTGTAGAGGGTGGGGAACATGGAGTGTTTGGGAGCCAAATAGCTTGGAAATATGTCTTCATCCCCTTGGTGAGGCACAACAACAAAAGAAAAATAAGTCATAAAATAAAGAAAATATTTCATTGAGCTTGACCAGAATTTTACAAACAACTTATGTTAATTCCTCCCAGTTTCTCTTCATTGCTGCTTTATTCCAAACACATATTAGCAACTCCCATATTCTAGAAGCAGCCTTCAGGAAGCCAGAAGCACAATTTAAGCCAAATCTTGACTTTCCAGATGAGAAAATTGAAGGTCATGGGCACTAAGGAGTATGACTAATGTTGTATGTGGAAAAGACAAATGACGATTCTTAGTCCAGGACAAAGTCATTCCAGTCCTTGGTTTATATGTGCAGCTTGCAGGTGAGTGTATTTTGATATGAAATTATCTTATCACATTAAGCATGACAAAACTGAAGCTTATGTTACTCTCAATTGAATATTTCATTTAATTCAGGTAGCAATTATCAGACCATCTAACTAGATAGATTACTGTGATGTGTGTGTGTTTCCAAAAGTGTTCTTTCACATACCAACAAAGACAAAGCTATTTAAAGTTAAATTTCTGACCTAGAACCTAGTCAAGACAGTTCTAGAACCCAGTCTGGATCCTTCTTTTAACTGATGACCCAAACAATATTTACTGAGTGGTTTCTAAACTCTCAGATCTGTTCTAGACCCCATAAAATATGTGATTCCAAGTCAATCCAATGATCACAGCTTACATGTTTACTAGGTGAGAAGCCCTGCTCTAAATACTAGGGGAGGTACAGAGATTTTTTTGTCCAAGAAGATAATGATCTCAACTAAGTGTACAAGTCAATACCATGAAGGCAACATAGATCATGCAGGAAATCAGTGTTTGTTCATCGATGATGGAGGAAGCCTTTAAGCTGGACCTTCTAAAGCATCTGATTCACATGTGCAGGCTCCTCACCAAAGGTGAGAAAAGCAAAAGAATAAATGATGGCAGGCTCCTAATCTTGCAGCTGAATGCAGAAAAGCCTTGCACAGAGGTTCTCAACTCAGTCTGAAAATTGGAATCACCTGGGGAGATTTGCCAACACAGATGTCTGAGGTTCCATCCCTGACTAGCTGAATCAGAATCATGGGATGGGGGGCATTTGGGATCATACTTTCTTTTTAAATCTTCACCAGGTGACTTTGGCGTGGTCAGGTTAAATGCAGCTAGTGTCAAGTGAGTTGTCAGAGAAAAGCCAAGGCAAGCAGGGGCCAAGAGAAACAACACCAGCTGGACCCGAGGATCTTGGGATAGGAAGTGGGAATGAGGACTAAAAGAAACAGCCAGAGATAAACTCGAACCCTAAGACGAGTGAGAACCATAGTCGTAGAGTGAGTGTGTGTGTGTGTGTGTGTGTGTGTGTGTGTGTGTGTGTGTGTTAGTATAAGGACAGTATAAGGCACACTACTAGTGCTCAGTGTTTTCTAGTACCCACATTATTCGCAGGTGGTCAGTGACTACTCAGGGGCTCCAGAGCATGTTTGAGCTGATGTCATTTGATGAACAGATGGACAATCATCTGTGAGAAAGCAGTTTAGCTACAAATCTCATTTGGGTGAGGTCACTCGCAATTTCTGTTGCAGCAATATTACAATATTGTATCAGCAAGACACCAGGACAGGAACTAGAGGAGATTTCAAACTCTAATAGTATCTTTTCCCCCAGCATCCTCATTTCTCTGCAGGACCTGATAGTACTAATCTATCTTATAAGGACAAGGTAGCAACCAAATGCTTGCATCACTGGAACCAGAAAGCTATGAAGTCCCACTGAGGGACCACCATCCGGAGACTCCATGGCAGCTGCCACTTTCATTCCAGGTTCTCCCGTTCCAATGGGCAAGCGTCCACCAGTCATAGGAATATCCTGCTGGCATTAGGGCTAAAAATGAAGGGTTCAGAGTTGAAATACAACGAGTCAGGTTGTAATAAATCAATGGATAAGTTCAAACATTACTCTTCTCATGTGGAAATGAGGAAGGAAATAGAAAAGGACTCACAGTGGCTCATGCCATATTTCTTACTCTCCGTGTTTGTTTGGGGATCACACTCAGCAATGTTCCAGATTTATGCCTGGCTCTGTACTCAGGGATCATTCCTGGCAGGGTACAGAAAAGAATATGGAGACCCAGTAATCAAACCTCGTCTGGTCACTACAAGGAAATGGCCTTACCTATGTAGTATCTATCTTTGCTGTCCCAGCCTGACTATTCTTCATGCCTAAGCACAGAAGAAGACAGCCAGGAAACTCAGTATCATGGGCTCCCTCCAGATCATGGGACCCATAGTTAACCACAGCTAACAACAGCATTCCTGTCCCTCTGACCTGTCAGAGCACAAGGAGATGGTGTTTCTTTGCTACATGACCAACTTAGAATCATTCCCTAACATGGGTCACATGCTCCATTAGCATGTCAGATCCCCACCCCCTGGGTATAATTTTTTTTTCAATGTGGGCTTTTTGAATTATTTTTGACTATTAAAAATGAAGGGCAAAGTCTCCAAAGGGCCAGCATCAGGCCTATCTAGGCATAAGTGGGTTAGTCTGGTTGCTTCTGCCCAGCTTCCCCCTCCCCAACCTTCCATTGAGACATCCTGCTCAGGGATGCTCAGTTTTGAAAATAGCATTGCAATAGTCTGTCTCTGAGTTCACCTTACACTAGCAGGATTTGGGTCAAGGGCTTCTCCAATCCCCCAAGTAGGTACAAGTTCTGTCTTGAGTCTTTCTCTGCCAATATTTTGGGAAGCAGCACACTCGAGGGCATTCATTCCAATCCCTCAGTCTGTTCGGAAAGCACCTTCAAGACTATGATTGTGCAAGGAGCTCAGAGTCATTGCTTGGCTGCGTTTTCTTGTCATGGCTCAGCTGCCTAAAGTAATAACCTCAAGAAGGGCTAAGAGCTCATGAGTGCTTTCTGTCTGCCAGGTTTGGGGGTGTTAGAAAAGAAATTCATCTTATACTGGACTACATTCTATATTTCTTCAGAGACAGGACAAATTATCAAACAAGTGTCAAATAGATTAATGAGATGAATTTAGATGAAATTTATTAATAGGACAGATACTTCCCTTATCTATGAAAAAGACCCAGCAAGGATGAGTACCTTGCCACATGGTTTCAGACACCTTCTCTAAATACATTAGCTAAAGGGCATAAAAAATAAAAGGAAGGATCTTAGGCAAGTTATAGAAAAATGACACCATAAACAAAGGTTATACAAATTCACCTTCTCCATTTTCCCCTATGGCATAGTATTTTATTCCAGGAAATTATTTAAAAGTAAATTTGAGAGAGGATTGAACAATATTAGACTGTGCTCAGGGATCAATCACTCCTGAGCACAGAAGGTGCTTAGGGAAACCACATAGTGTAAGAGAATAAACCAGAATCAGATAAATGTAAGGCAAGTAATTACATAAAAAAACTAGCCTTGCTTTAAAGCTTCATTCTTGATGGTTTTCCCCTTCTTGATTTCAACAGGAAAGAAATCAATATGATTTGGGCCTGGAATGTAGTTCACTGGTAAAACTTTGGCCTTGCATATATATGGCCCTAGGTTTTATCCTTGATGCCACAAAAGAAAAATTAAACAAAAAGAAACTTCCCAAAATAAATTTAGTTATTTGTAAATCAATAATGTTCAAATGAATGTGCAAGGATATGAAACTTTTAACCACATTTTAAGTAGTGACAGAACTGTTGGATTAAAAGTCATCTCTCGGGGCCGGGCGGTGGCGCTGGAGGTAAGGTGCCTGCCTTGCCTGCGCTAGCCTAGGACGGACTGCGGTTCGATCCCCCGGCGTCCCATATGGTCCCCCAAGCCAGGAGCGACTTCTGAGCGCATAGCCAGGAGTAACCCCTGAGCGTCACCGGGTGTGGCCCAAAAACCAAAAAATAAATAAATAAATAAATAAATAAATAAATAAATAAATAAATAAATAAAATATAAGTCATCTCTCCCACAAACAATATTTTACTACTGGGTCCATGTAATCCCCTATAAAACCCCAGAATATTCCAAGAGAATCATAGGTGAAAAGAAGAGTAAATGAGGAGTCATGGCAGATACTAGCTGGTCAATCTGTTGAATGGGTCATAAGAGGGCTAGAAAGGGTTCACAGTAAGGAAACAATTGAGAAATACTGCCATAGTCATTGTGAATGTTTCTCAAAATAAGAATAAATTTTTTTTTTGGTTCTTGGGCCACACCCGCTGGTGCTCAGGGGTCACTCCTGGCTTTCTGCTCAGAGATAGCTCCCGGCAGGCACGGGGGACCATATGGGACACCGGGATTCGAACCAACCACCTTTGGTCCTGGATCGGCTGCTTGCAAGGTAAACGCTGCTGTGCTATCTCTCCGGACCCGAATAATTTTTAAATAAAATAAAAATCTATGTAATCCAAACCACTTTTTCTTTTTTGTTTTGTTTTGTTTTGGTTTGCTTTTTGACTTTTGTCTTTGTTTTGGGGACACACCAGGAAGTACTCAAGGGTAACTCTTGACTTTGTACTCAGGAATTAATCTAGGCAGACTTGAGGGAACTATATAGGAAGCCCCTTGACAAGGCAAATGCCCTATCTTTCTGGTACTATCTTGTACCTCTCTTGTACTATCTCTCTGGCTCCCTACATGCTTTCTGTTCATCTAGTGTTGCTCTAGGTCATCCTCTCTCATGGCATCAACTGTCTGCATGAGTGAGAAGAATTGTATAAACAGCTAAATCGGCTGATGCTGGTTATACACATAGCACCCTTGAATTCTTCTCTTAGTGAATTTGAAGAGTCCAATCTTCAGGTGCTGCAGAATTTCCACCAGGATTTTGGAATTAACAGGCAGAGCCACATGGGAATGGAGGCCTTTAGCATATTTAACATGAGCTCTAAGGCTCATAACTGAGAGATGTGAGATCTCAGGTATCTCAGAAAAATCTCTAGAAGGATGGAAGCCATTCCCTCTATTGAATTATTGAAGAAAAGATCATTGAAATTGGCCACTGTTTCTCCATTTTCTGCCTGGCTCTTGAGAATATAGATTCTTTTAATCAAATCAGCAATAAAATGGTTGATTCTCATTTTTAAAAAAAAAGCCACATCTTTGGGTTGCAGAATTCTTTACCACAATATATTTCTCATCTTAAGTCACTGTTCACCCTCCACTGAGATGAGCCCAGGGGATCTCCCTCATAAGTCTTGGCACTTCTGCCAGGACCCCATGTTGGCTCTCTGGGGATCAGACCTCTCAATCCGCAGCACCTGAGCCACCATGTCTCAGTCTGAGTCTCATAAATGTGGCTGAAACTATTCTTCCAGAAAAATTCCATCAGGTTGGCCAGGACATAGCAGTAGGACTCCAGAACCTCTGTGACATCCATGCACCTCCAGAAATCCACCTCATTTGTCCTCCTAGTCTTTGGGGAGGTTTACATGCAAATGTCTTTTTCAAAGTCAGAGTTTCTTCTTCCTTCTGTCCCCTCTTTCCATGATACTAGCCTTTTGTCGAATGTCATGTTTAAAGACACCTGGGCTTACTGATTTTTTTCTCCCTAAACAGGCTGAACTAACACTCCAGCTCTATCTGCTATCTCCTATAATCCTCTCAAGAATCCCTTCAAACAAGCTCAGTGCTAACCTTCTGTCATAGATGAAGAAACTGGGACACAAAGATGTTAAGGATCTCGTCAGAGGGCTTCTATTTTTTTAAATGGCAAAATAAATTGATGTAAATTGACACAACTAGTAATTTAGACTCTTTATTGCCCTTTGTGAAAGCGCATTATACACATAATCTTCATGACCCACTCTCTGAGAATTAAACTGTTAGTAAATGTCTATTCATTTGTGTCAGAGATTTAACTATGTAGAATTAGAGGCCCACTGGGAAGAATTCTCAAAACAGTTGATATTTGAACAGGTATACATATATGCTTTATTCCATTTTCAAAAATGTGTAAGAAAAAAGAAATTCAGAGTTGAAATCTTTGGCCAAGCACCGTTGGAAAAAAAAAGGTACAAGTGTAAGCTAGAGAGATAGTACAGGAGTTATGGTACTTGCCTTGCATAGTTCTACCTTGGTTCTAATCTCTGTTGCCCTGGCACTGCCATGGGTGACTCCAAGCAGGAAGCCAGGAATATACCCTTTGAGCACCTCTGGTGGCCCCCCAAAATGAAATGATGGTAGAATTTGAACCCAGGATCTGAATTAAAAAGCATGTGGTTTTACATCAGAACACTGTATAGTCCCCAGTCTATATGGGGAGAAGGATCTGATTGTAGATTTCCCATAAACAATCCCCTTGCTCATTCCTCTCCATCCTACTTACCTTCCCTAACTCACCCCAGCTCCCTCCTAGCTACCCCATCCAATAGAAGTAGCCCCTGACTCAGACTCCAATTGCAGAAAACATTTTTGTAAAAGATCAATAAGAAACTTCAGGTGGTAATTGTGGTAAACAGTCTTAGAACTGCCCACCCCCCCCAAACTTAGGTTTGGAAATAAAAACCTAAGAATAGTTATCTGTCATTCCAGGTGGGCTGCTTTTTAGTTGGAACATCTCACTTAGGTGGAGAAGGATTAGACCATATACCAAGGTGAAACTCATGAGTGGCTTATCTGAGACAGAAAATAGAAGGTTTATCTCCATCAACTAACTCATCATACCCAAGTTTACCCCTTTCAAACTTGCTGGAGGGCAGTCAGGAAGCACCTGGTCTGCTACCTGTTAAGCAACCTGGTAACCAGAAGCTGACTATGGCAAAACCCTCAAAAAATGGCGGGGAGGGGAGGTTACCTTAACTGTCAATGCCCTGCAACATGTGCAAAACTGGTGGCACACTGAAACTGTGAAGGTTCTTTCTGCCAAGGTGTGACAGGAAAGTGAACTATCTGTGTTTATAGCAGCATTTGCCAAAAAGCCCGTCAAGTACCATTTGATGGAGGAATTTCTGGTTCAATGTCTCTCTCTCTCCAACAGCTTGAGCATGGGAAGGGAAGTTAATCAGATTGCAGATTCTCCACTCTCTACTCCTCTGTGTCCAGACCACTAAAATCAGAATCTGAAGCTTAAATATGCACAATCAAGTTTAGCAAATTTTCAACTGCAGCATCCCTCTTGTTTTACAGATGAGGAAACAATTCCAGTGAGATCAAGGGCATTCCACAAAGTCCCATTAGCTAGACCCTGGGTGATCTCAGACAGAGAATTCACATTCAAAGCACACTTTCCCTTGGTTCCTTTTATCCTCACCCCAGCTACATTAGAAATAAAACACAGACATAAGGAATTCAGTAACTTGCCCCAAAACACACAGGAATTGGAGATCAGAACAGAAATCAGGAATTCTACCTAATTTTGCATTTGTGTTCTGAGTTAGGGGTTCACAGACTTTTCTGTAAAAGGGCAGATAACAAATACATTAACATACTTCACTATAGTGTGAGTTGTCATAGACCATAAAAGAATAGACATGGCTGTGTCCTAATAAAACTTGATTCATAAAATTAGGTACTAGGTCAGATTTGACTCCTGGACTATAGTACCTTTACCAAGTCTTTTGACTCTATTTGATTCTATTTGACTCTTGAGGGGGAAAACAATGTCTCATCAGCCTTCCCATTCTATGCCTAATGATTCCTTGATGGATAAAAGCAATTGAGGTAGAAGTTAAGCATCAACACAGGTAAAAATCTCCATCCTGGAATTGCATATAGAACAGGAAAATTGTCTAGGGGAAGAGATAAAGCTCTTATCCTGACCCAAAGTGGAACTTGAGTAAAACTACCATATTCTTTGTACCATAAGACACACTCATTTTCCCCCAAAAGTGCATTTTATGGAGTGAATGCTGCCTGGATCTGAAGCCTGAGTGCAGGGGAGGAGAGCATCTAAAAACTATGTGCATCTTATGGTCAGGTGCATCTTATAGAGCAAAAATATACTGTAAGCAGATCTCACAGGGATATAGCATGAGGTTGTACAGGACATGCCCTAAGAGAAGGCAGGAGGCAAGGGGCTTCAGTTCTCTGCTTCAGATTCGTAGACTTCAGTTAGGGAAGCACCAGCTGGGAGGAAGCAAGCCCTCTGCTAATTGCTCTACCCAGAAGCGGCCCTTTCTGCCAGCTCCCTCCCAGAGGGGGGTGCCTTTTCAGCTCTGCATGAAGGAACTTCAGGGCTAGCAGTCACCCTGAGAACTCCAGGCCCACCACAGGCTGAACTTGCCCTCCCCAAAACATTCCTGCCCCACAGAGAAAAAGTCTGCTGCAGCTGCTAAAAGAAAGCACCGGTGCAACAGAAAGGTTGTATGAGACAAAAGGGAAGAGAGCCCAGGTATGCACTGTCTGCCTTAGGAAACAAAGCTGGGGACCATCCTTTAATGTTTGCATTCATTAATGTTCCCATCAATTTTAAACACTAGGGTAGAGTTTCCAGACTTTGCAGATCATTTAAAAGCTTAAGGGATTATCAAACCAGTCATTTAAAATGACATTTTCACTGCGCAAATATTATTCTATTAAAGAACATGCATGGCACAGGCCGCAATCAGCTTTGGCAGGGTTACAGGGTCTTCCTCCATTGCAAGCTCCCCCCACCTCCCCCGTTCCTCATAAAGCTGTCAAGCCCCCGCTTAATGAAACATATATAAACGCAATGATGTTAGCCATGTCACAGCAAGTTAATTCATTTTGGCTTTTTCCCATTGTGCTCCCCTATTAAAGCTTTTATCAATGTAGCCTCTTAAGATCACCCCCCCCCCAAACAGGTCTCTCATGGACCCAAGGAGATGAAATCCGAGAAAGTGTTTAATTTCCAAAAAGGCCAAACATCTTAAATAAATAAATAACCAACAGGCCTGGATAGAATGTCAAGGTAACATGCCCAAGCAGGCCAGGGGAGGGGGGGTTTATTGGAAAGAGATAGTCTGATATGGCGACAACAGCCTTGTCCCCCACCCTCGCATCACCCCCCAGGTAGTTTGACCTGAACTAGTGCTGTCTTAAGTTCTTGGGGAGTTTTCCATCTCTAATTACTACATGACTACAAAAGAATCCAATTTGGCATGGCCAGCAATTAGAAGAAAGAACCTTTTTTAAAGCTCTGATTCCAGATTGTTTTTCAAAACGTGCCTCTGTAAGGCTCTCAGTCTGCTGTGCTTCTGGAGTTGTCCTTGCACAATGATAGGGGTGAGCATATGGGGGTTCTGATGAGGTTCCCCCGTGGTCCAATGAGAGTGTTTAAAAATTTAGTTTTGTGGGAAATGTGGAAGCCCATAAAGACCCTCGAACCTCCAGCACCCCAAACCCTTTTGGACAAGCCTAGAGGAGTCTCTTTCCCAGAGACTATCTCTAGACAGATAGTTCCCAGGGATAAGAGTACCTCAAGCAGTGCCATCAGCACACACACACACACACACACACACACACACACACACACACACACTTTGCAGAGTATATCTGAGAACAAAACTGTTCAGGAAAAAAACAACCATTTCCAGCAACTTTCTTCTCACTATAAAATGACTTCCCTGAGCACACATCCCTGAGGACGATTCACAAATTGGCTCAAATGTCTGAATGTTGCTATTTTCAGCGGCAGAAATCTGCTGACGTCAATGATGAGCTATAAATACTGAGCCACTTGGGAACAACTTTTATAACTCTTCCCCTTCTGATGAGACTTGGGCACTCGGAAGAAGGAGTTCTTGAGGAAATCCCTGTGCCTGGGTGTTCCTGAAGGGGAGAGCAGACTCTCGTCTCTTTTGCCATCTTTGTCATTCTGCCTTCCTTTATCACTCACTGGTCTGTATGTGCACAAGCATAGGCATATGCATGTACACACACACACACACACACACACACACACACACACACGCACACAATGCTAGGCACTGAATATGGTATATTGGAATGCTGTGAGCCCCAGGGCAACGGAGAAAGGTCACTCCACCTGCCTTTGCTTTTCTGCTTTTCCTGCCCTTGAGAAAAAACAGCATTTCCCAAGATGCATCTGTGAAGCAAAGGGTCAGAGCATCTGAAATAAAAATTTCTCCCTTTCCAGATGATTCAAAACATACGGCAAATCAAAGACTACAAAGCCCCTCAGTGAAAATTTGGGCTCCATCCTCTCTGATTACTGTGCAATAAGCTTATCTAACTCCTGGTGATTTCCCTCAATACTCATCACAGAAGAACCAGGCAAAGAGCTCGGATGACATCAAGTCTATCATCCTTAAATAGAATGTGTGCAAATTATTAATACTAGCTTGGAAGCTTCTAGAAAAGGGAACGCCATGTTTGTTTATAATAATCTTAATATTTTTACAATCTCACAAGACTAGTTCCCTCCATACTGTGAAAAGCAGCAAACATTGTTTGATGTGGGCACCTGTGTACAAGTGACAGGAGGACAAGGGTGGAGGCCCTGCAAGTCATCAAGGAAGGGAAATTATATTGTTGTGGATGCCCTGACTGTGGTGCCAACACCAATAGTCTTTCTCCACAACCACCTTGGTGCCTGCACCAAACATTGTTTTCCCTTCTCTTTTTTATTCTTTCCCCTTCATCCACTAAGACAGGGTGTAGTGGGGGTGATTGGAATTAGACAGCCACCTGCAGCTAGAACTTTAGCTGATATTAGTATTCTGCTTAAACCCTTTTACAACAAGTTCATTGAAAAAGACAGTGGGCTTTGAAGTTGTCCACTACTATCTGTAGTGCATTTCTCAAGTTAACTGATTGTGCTGGCTGGGGAAGGTGATGATCTCCTCCCCAGCTCATGGTTAGGAATTAAAGGGTCTGGGATAAATTACAGGAGCAATCTCTGCCAGAAACTCTTTTCTCCTTGATCTCACGTATGCCTCCTTACTGTATTTGTATTTTGATGCATTGTTCACTTTCCTAGCCTCCCACCACCTACCACCGACCTTGCTTCCATCCTGCCATAAATTCAGGTCTTTCCCAAACTCCTCCACAAAGATGCCTGGTAGGTACATAGTTTCCAACCTGAAGCAATGCCTCTACATATGTTTGTTTCAAATGATTCCTACAGTTACCTACCTAATAGTTTTCTAATGGAGTCACATAAATGGCTCCCTTCATTGTGAAACCCCAATACTCCAATACCTAAGCCTAACCCCCTATACTTATAATCATATGCCTGTTTGTTTGTTCATTTAATTAAAGCTCAAATTCCCCATGTATTATTGTTGCCATGAATTGGAATCACACCTTTATTTGTGGGGAGGATATGTTGTTATCCAATCATTGAATGGGAAGCCAATTTGGGTTCTTTTCTGAAGCAAAAGCTGAAGAGACCAACTAAGCTTAAGCCGGCCTCCGAGATGAGAGATAAAGAGAGAGAATTCAATGAACTTCAGCAATCTAGGTAGATATCCCATAGCCAGATGCAGAAGGGATCCTTGATTCTGGATACTGCTTTGGATAAAAGTCAATAGGTAGTCCCAGAAAAGAATCTTTGATGCCCTACCTTTGTTCTTCCTTCTCCTGCTGCAGATAAGACCCATTTCCCAAACATCCATTCTGTTTTCTTGGGGGCCAGAGGGAAGTGAGTTTCATTGGATTGTAGTTCATTTTTTAAAGTAGGTTAACAGTCCTCGTTCATCTTCTGTTTATGCTTTTCTTTCCATAGGAAAATGTAGGGGTTAATATAAAGTTGAAATCATGGCGGAGTCCTAAGGATTTCTAAATAAAAAATTAAATTCACGAGAATTTAAAATCTAGCTTTACCACTTGTGGGCTGGGGTTCCTTGGGATTTTTACTGGGTTTTTTATTTAACTTCCCTTAATCCTAATTTCCAGTCATATAAAATAGAGATACCTATTTCCTTCATGGAGTCCTTATAAGAATTAAGGTTGGGATTAATAGGAGTAAAGACCCAATAACAACTAGATGGAATTTTATTACTCTTCTGTCTGAATCCCAGGGGTATAATAAGGGGATGATAATAATGACAGACAAGTAATCTACTCTTTATAGTACAATAAGAATCCAGAAAACTTAACCACAGTTGGCAATATTCTAAAATCCTCATAAAAAAAAAAATGTCTTCCTTTTCTTACGGAAGCTTCAGTTAGTGGAAAATTCACAGAAGGAAAGGTGATCTTCTGGGAAATAGTCATAATAATGTGTTTCTCTTATACACATTACTAACAGAAAGAAATTATCAGGTGATAAAAGACATCTATCCTTTAATATTGTTCCATTGCAAAATTGCCTAAATTGTTATGATGTCTTGCTACCAGTTCCATCCCCAAATTATACTAGCTTTTAAATCAGGACAGTGACAGGAATAAGGGAAGAGAGGAGTTAGGCTGGAGTAGTAGCTAGACAGAGTAGAATAGAAAAGTAAAAATTGCACTCTGTATTGTTTCAGAATCTCCTAGAACACTCAAAGAGCCACAGACACTCAAGAACTCAGACAATGGTTATAAAGAAGGTTAGAGAGAGAAACAGCAAACAAGGGGCCTTATTTTTTAATTTTACTGTGTGTGTATCCTGCAAATGGGCAGGGATTAATCCCCCTGCTATAACCTGAAACACACTGGAGAACCATCACTTGGACAAGTTGCAGATGCCCCAAAACACAACCTGAATGGTGTGATCCCCATGAAGCTTCCAGAAACCTCTCTCTGAGTTAGTTGTCTACAGCTAAGATGCTAGGTGGGCACTGGAAAATGAGAAACTAGCTGGTAGGTACATAGTTTCCAACCTGGAGCAATGCCTCTACATATGTTTATTTCAAATGATTCCTACAGTTACCTAATGGTTTTCTAATGGAGTCATCTCCCCCATTCTGGCTAGCTTTTCAACTGCTCACAAAAGCTGCTCACCAGTGTGGTAGAACAAAGACGTCCCAAAGAGGCCAGTGTGCAGGAATATCTGGAGCCAGTCTGAGGGGAAGGAGGCCTATGTTGTTCTCCAACAAAAAGCTGCACATTTTTGGTCCATTCTAGTTCAGGGCAGTGGGACAGTAGAACTCAGTAGGGTAAGAAGAACAGAACTCAGAGGCTGGGGGTAGGGGAGTGGCCAGAATTCAGAGAGGGTAGAGAACAGAACACTAGGGGTGAGAAAAAACAGAGATCAGGAAATGGTAAAAAGAATAGAGCACATATGGTAGAGAAAATTTGATCTCAGATGTACAGACCTCGTACTGAGTCTAGGCCCTCACCATTTACAAAATGAGATGTATAGTCTTTACTCTACCACATTTCAATTTCTTTTCCTGTGAGATGAGTATAACAAGTGACCCATAGGCCATTCTGAGGATTCAATAAGCTGAAATGCATGATGCAAAAGAAGATCCTGAGACACAAGGATTCTGTCACCCATCGCCATTGCCGGGAAGGTAGCAAGGAACAAGGTGAAACTGAACTGTATGAAGAAACAAGTTATACACTTGACTATTGTATTGTAATTTGGGCATTAGAATCATAATTGGCAGTGCTCAGGTACTACTCTTCACATGGTGCTTGGGGATCACCCAATATGGGATAATGCAGGAGCAGCCATGGAAGCCAGGTCTCCAACATGGAAAGCAACTCTAAGTCCAGTGAGCTTTGTCTTTGGCCCAACTAAGCATTTTAAATATTGCCTCCTTCCTTCTCCTTCAACACTGCTTCTCACCCAGGGACAAAACAACTATTATTTCTTCCAAAAATTTCTTTACTATGCCTCCCTTCCTAGCTTTCATCTCAGACACTGCGCTCACTGTACGGTGAGATTGTACCAAACAGAGTTTCCATGGGCTCTGCTCCTTCTTGCCCTAGAAACAAAAGGTTTCCTTCTGGGTGAAGATTTTTTAGTTCCAGTGTCCAGAGTCCAAAGAACCCAGAAGCTGGCACTGTGCTACTCCTGTTCCAAATGAAGAGAGGTTATTTCTCAAGAAAAACCTTGGATTAAACTGAAGATTGAAAAGATAGCTATGACCTCATAGCCATTGAAATGTGAGGCTCCATTTTCTAAATTTTCTAAATTTTCTAAATTTCTAAATTTCTGCAGCTACAGGTATTATTACTTAGGTCATAGGCTAGCAAGCAAGAGGCTTTCCTGTTCAGTCAGTATATTCAGAACCACATGTGGGAGAGGAAGGTACAGCATTGTTTCATCCTTTTAAGCACAAAGACCTCTGGAAGAGCACTACTATTCTCTGGCAGAGGGAATGTGAACCCAAGTGCTCACTGGGTGGGTGGAGCCCAGCTCCTCATGAAATGTCCACTTCTGGCACTCCTCCTCTCCTTCACCTGGCCAAGAGACTCAGTCCACAGCCCCCAGTTCTTGCACTACATCTCCTGCACAATGGTGTGCAGGATGAACATAAAGCGAACACCATCCCTAAGGGCGGGAGGTCACGGTACAGGAGACGAGATTTATGGAGTGTTTCCAACAGCTCCATTGGCTCCTCTGCAGGAGAGAATGCCGAGTCCCAGTGGCAAATTCTAGTGGGTTTGCTTCCTGCTGAGATGTATGAGATGGCAAGCAAGGACTGAACACAGTGCCAGACAGAGAATGAGTAATTCCTACTTCTATGGTTTTTACCATTTTTTAGGCTTGTGCTGTTCATTATTTTAAATTTTATTTTCATGCACATGACACTCCAATTCTGACCAGGCAGTTTGATGATGAATCATATTTTAAGAACTTGCTTTAAATGCTTACCTATTTCCACATATTTCTGGATCACTTTTACCACTGGTAGATAGGAAAGAATGGGAAGAACCCAACCTTAGGCTACTTATTTAATAGTCAAATCTGAAACTCAGACAAGCTGAGCCAAACATTCAGTTAAACCGTTAGCTGTAAAACAAAGTCTCATTTTTTTAATGTCATACCCCAGTCTGATCTTTGAGGTAGGGACTGAGTCCAAGATCCTAATACCTCCCTTTTCACTTACCTAGAAATGTCTCTACCTCTGAGTTCTGCTCTCTTTAAAAATGCTCTTTGCAAGAATTTCTAGATTTGAAGTCACAAGGGATTTGAAGTCACTATGACATTGGACATAACATTTCATGAATCCAGATATTATTAAATTGACCAAATGCAAAGCAACTGCAAAATATAGACTTCTGTCTACCTAGGATCAGTTTACTAATTTGTCCACATTGTAAAAGGCTGAAAATCTTTAAAAAGATTTTGGAGGGGAGGCCCCACCTAGCAGTCTTAGGTGCTTCTGGTTCTGTGCTCAGAAGTGCCCCCTGGCGGTGTTAGAGGAGCCTATGAAGTGCTAGTGAAAGAACTGAGGTCTGTCACATGTAAGGCAAATATCTGTCCTCCTACACTATGTCTCCAGCCCTAAGACTGAAAAAATTATAAGAAATATGAGTCAGAAAACTCATGCTTCTCCTAGAAACCAGAAAAGCCTAACATACAGACACATGCTGACAGATTGCTGGACTACTTCCCCGAGGAAAGGAAGTAGTTTGTGATATGTTGGCATACACCTTAGGAGGGCCTACTGAGCCACACGAAAGTCTTATCAAAAACAGTAGCAAGTTTTTATTCCTATTATCCCTCCTTATTTTTTTTCAATGAGGAAGCCTTGGTCTACTTGACATTAACAGGAATGCTGCTCACCTTACCCCTATGCCCCCCACAAAAGGACTAAAGGGTTTTGTCAACTGAGCAATACTGTGCAAAAAGAGCTCATACTAGGGCTGGAGTGGTGGTGCAAGCAGTAAGGCATCGTCTGCCTTGCTTGTGCTAGCCTAGGATGGATCGTGGTTTGATCCCTTGACATCACATATGGTCCCCCATGCCAGGAGCGATTTCTGAGTGCATAGCCAGGAATAGAACCTGTGCATAACCAGATGTGGCCAAAAAAGAAAAAAAAAAAAAAGAGCTCAGACTAAGAGGGTGTTCTAAATTTTTACGAACACTATTGTTTTATTATAGTCTATCTAACTCCTATATGGAGCTTTCCTTCTCACCCTCTTCTATTTAACACTAAATTTCTTATAGGAAATATTAAGCTGCACAGTAACACGTGCAGCTATACGTTATAAATTCTAAGTTATAAAACTATATAGTCATATAGTTATAAATTATAAGTTATAAATTATAAGTTATAAAAACACTCTAACACTGATTAAGTAGCATGATCCTCCATCTCACTGTGATCTAGGCTTGGTGAAAAGAATACTCACAGCCTGAATGGTTATCTCTGCCTTAACACAAAGTAAACACACTCATATTGGACCAGTAGACTATGAATTTCTTGATAGCAAGAACCTTGACTTAATTACCTATATATCTCCAAGGCCAAACAGAATACCTGGCAGAAACTATACCTTCAATATTTGCTTAGTTGCTAAATAAATGAGCAAATAGATTATCTGGGATGCATTGATGATGGAGTAAAACAAAACAAAATAAAAAATCCTTAGGAATAACCCCTGAACTCTGCTGGGTAAAAAAAAAAATAAGAAAAAACAAACAACAACAACAACAACAACAACAAAAAATCCAAGGACTCTGAAGATCTGAAGTCAAGTTCTGCTCAACTTTAGCTGGCAGAATATCTTACAAGACCTCATTTGCATTTCTAAAAATAGAGTAAAAATTTCCCTGCTATGTCTTTTTTATGGAGGTGCTTTATTGAATGAAGAAATAGTTATAGATAAACTCAAGTCGATCTATACAAATATAAGTTACACCATTGTACTATATAGTCAGGGAACTGGAGTGTGTTACAGCCTAAGCCATTGCTTTACATTTGAGGAAACTGAAGGCCAAAGAAAAGAAAAGGCAAAATCTCCATCTCTTTCCTTGCTATTCTGCCAATATGAGAACATGTTGGCTAAGTTCATTGTGCCCGGAAAGACCTGGCAGGTCATCTTCAGTCTAAAATCAAAGCACCCACTTCCCTGGGTGGATCACAGGCTTTTATGAAATGGATTATACTTCAGAAGAAGATATGAGCATAATATTCCTCCTGTGGAATTGTGTCTGAAGGCACCTGGGCTATTACATAGAATTTTCCAGAGTAAGGAAACACAGTCCAAGCTCAGCCATCATTTCTTCTATGAGACCCTGTTGGCTTTTCAATTTGATTCAGTTTTTCTCTCTCCAATATCAATCTCTAACCTCCTGGGGATTGCTCTATTCCTTCATACTGGTCTCACCATGCTCTGATATTTTTAATATGGCAAATTCTGCAACTATAGCCTCATCTTTTTTTCTTACTTTCCTTTGTTGAAGCCTAGCCTTCTACCTTGCCATAAATATCCTCCACCCTTGAAAGTTCAATCCCAATTATTGTCAAGTCTGCCTTTGTCCACATTCTCTCCTTTCTCCAGCCAACCTTCCCCTTGATATCTATTGTGAATTATATCATGCATCCAAAAAAGGACACAGAACTCTTTATACCTATACATGTGAACTTACTTAAAAATAAAGTCTCTAAACGTTATCAATTTAAGACGAGAGCATGCTAGATTAGGATGAATGTTAAGTTCAAAGATATATGTATATTATATATACATATATATATATATATTCTTGAAAGGTAGAAAATTTAAGACACAAAAGACATACAAGAAAGAAGTACATGCAAAGATAAAGACAGATACCACAATTATGTTTTTTTGTTATATACAAGCCAAGAATATAAAGAATTGCTACCAGAAGCTAGAAGTCAAGGAAGGAACTTCCCTTAAACCTCCCAGAGTCTGGCTTTGTTGATACCTTGATTTGATTTCTAGCCTCCAGACTAAGGAGAAAAGTTTATTCCCATCATTTTAACCACTTCGCTTATGGTACTTTGTTGTATTAACTCTAGAAAACTAATGTAACATGCTATCTATCAAGGTATCCACTAATACAGTCCCAGATCACCATTTACTATTGGTCACCTTCTTGAGAAATTACTAAACTGCTTGGGGAAGAAAACTATCTCTCAAATGAGACAATGCCTAGTGTCTAAGGATTTGATTGTTTTAAACTCCAGCACAGAAACTCAACATTCCAGCAGGGCAGGAAGTGGGACTTCCTGTATTCAAGAGAGCACCCACCATCTATGTTTCCTCAAATTCCAATGATTCAAACAACAAAGAAAGTAAAATTCAATAGATCGTTTGACAGTGAATCAACAGCTTTCCTTTCCAGCTACAATTCTCTAGTTCCAGTTTCACAAATTTAACTTATTCCAGCTCTTTCTAACCCATATTCTGCACTAAATGTCATCCAAGCTCCTGTCTCCCTCTCCTTGTCTCTGTCAGGCTAGTCTGCCTTCACCCTTACCTTCCACCACTTCTTTTTTTCTTAATTATCTTTATTTAAACACCGTGATTACAAATATGATTATAGTTGTATGATTACAGTCATGTAAAGAACACCCCACTTCACCAGTGCAACATTCCTACCACCAATTTCCCAGATCTTCCTCCTCCCCACCCCACCCACACCTGTACTCGAGACAGGCTTTCTACTTCCCTCATTCATTCACATTGTTATGATAGTTTTCAGTGTAGTTATTTCTCTAACTGCACTCATCACTCTATGTGGTGAGCTTCATGTCATGACTGCACCTACCAGCCCTCATCTCTCTTGTCTCTGAGATACTATTAAAAATGTCTTTCATTTTTCTTAAAACCCATAGATGAGTGAAACCATTCTGCGTTTTTTTCTCTCCCTCTGACTTACTTCACTCAGCATAATAGATTCCATGTACATCCATGTATAAGAAAATTTCATGACTTCATCTCCCCTGACGGCTGCATAGTATTCCATTGTGTATATGTACCACAGTTTCTTTAGCCACTCATCTGTTGAAGGGCATCTTGGTTGATTCCAGAGTCTGGCTAATGTAAATAGCGCTGCAATGAATATAGGTGGGAGGAAGGGATTTTTGTATTGTATTTTTGTGTTTCTTGGGTATATTCCTAGGAGTGGTATAGCTGGATCGTATGGGAGCTTAATTTCCAATTTGTGAAGGGATCTCCATATTGCTTTCCATAAAGGTTGCATTAGATTGTATTCCCACCAGCAGTGAAAAAGAGTTCCTTTCTCTCCACATCCCCACCAGCACTGCTTGTTTTCCTTCTTTGTGATGTGGGCCAATCTCAGTGGCGTGAACCTTCCACCATTTCTTACTAACACACACAACCCTATGGAAAACTTAATTAGACTTGACTTTGTGTGACAGGCCTCACTCACCATTTTCAGAGTCAAATCTTAAGTGAAGTTAACTTGTGAAAGTCAATAATATAACCCTAGAATAATTAAGTAGATAGAGCATCACAAGCCCCCAAAATGCTGGTGACAATGCCAACCATCTCACACTGAGCTTGGACAAGAGATTAGAAAACCTGAAACTCCATGAAGTATCTTTATCTGGTTCAAGCATCTTACTCTGCTGTAAATGCATCTAGTATATGAGGAGAGGTATTCTTTCTGGAATGTGTCCCTAAAGTAAACCCACTGACTACACCAGGTACAGGACCCCAGAGAGAAAATTTGCAGATAAGTGATCTTTGTTTAACAGTGCATGGTTCATATATATTGTCTCCCCCATCATCCTTTCCTCCTCCTGATCTAAAAGTAGTACTCTTGTCCCACTTCTCTGCATCTAAAAGCCAAATCTTAAGTCTAAATCTTACTGCCTTCAGTATTTAATTCAAATGTGGTCTCCTCCCCAAAAAAGATCTCTTATCCTCTAAGTAATCCCTTCAGTCTTTTTACTCCCATTGAAACCTCTCTTTTAGCATATGAGTATAATTACTTTATTTCATGCATATTTGGGCATATCTTTTATCTACTACTTAACCCCAGACTTAAAGACTCTTGAGAACAAAGATCATGTCTTGTAATTTCTCCCTTTTACAAAAAAATTTAAGAATTGAATTAGAAAATGCCATTAAAAGGAACTATTTGTGCCTGATGCATAGTATATGTTCAAGAAGTGCCTGTTTCTTTCCTTCGGATTCTTCTTTGCATTCTCCGAGGTCCTTTGCAAAGTCCCTGGGGTCTCATAGCTACCCAGTAAGTGCTTGTTGAAGATAGGAATCAATGTTTATAAATGGTACTATTTCAACAAAGGTCAAAGAATACATCTGTGATATTTTCATTTTCCTTTCTTGACTCTAGAATCTGTGGATACCAGAAAGATCATTTTGTCCCATGCTTCTAAAGTTGAACACAATATTATGATGCTGGAAGCAGAGAGTTGGAAGCTGACATCACCAAATATTTAATCCAGAAGCAAAATTCTGAGATCTCTACAACAGTTCAGGTGCTCAGAGATAAGCTGGACAAAATCAGTGGGCACCCCAATCAGTTTCTTAGCCAAAGGACTCACTCTTTCCTTCCATCAAACAAGAGTATATAAGGAATCAGTACTTTTGTGTTTAATCATATGCTTGATCTTTTATGATTCCTTATGTACTCATAATCATGTGACAGTATATACCTCCCTGTACATATCATCACTTTTCTAGAAAGTTTCCATCCTCAGAGGTTTTATAAGCCCCACATTATTGACACCTCTCATACTATACATTATTAGTCGCTGAAAAACTTAAGATACTTTTGGATGACAGTATCAAAAGACAGTTATAAACAGGGTTTCCCTTCATCAATAGGACCTATGTATATTTTCTTTTTAAAAAGTGGAAAGGGTGAGAAACTGCAGCAGAGGCAAATCTGGTAGGCCCAGTCCCAGTCATTGGACCAGAATCTTCTCTGATAGAGAAGACTGGAGTCTTCTCTGAATATCTTCTCTGAAGTATTCTCAGAAGGGGGCAGGGCAAGTCCCGCCTGGTGAGAGGACCCAGTGCTCTACCCATCCACACCAGCTTCCATTTGCATTTCAAGGTCCTGCCCCACAACCAATCTTAGTCTTGGAGATAAGCCACAGCTGAGTTGAACCTGGTAGGCCATGCTGCTGAATCATCCTAATGACACTACTGTTGAAGTGACATCCCCAAAGTTCACTATAATTACAGTCCAGAAGGAACACACACACACACACACACACACACACACACACACACACACACACAAAATGAGATGGGAAAGTTGTGCAGAAGCCCACTAAGCTCAAAAAGTGAAAATTTGGGGGTTCAACTTTTACCTAATGCTCAGCAAATTCTCAAACAATGACTTTAGTTATGCCATTATAACAAGCAATACAAAGTGAATTATTTTGTCTGTTCAAAGGACAGGTTTGGGAGATGGGTAACTTGAGGCACTGACATTGGTGGAGGAAAGTTCATACTGGTGGTGGCATTGAGTTGGAACAGTGAGTACCTGAAATGACTATATTATGAACAACTTTATAAAACACAGTGTTTAAATAAAGTTTCAAAGGGAAAAAGAAAGGAAGTGTGAAGAATCCCCAAACTCCCTGAATTGCTGGTCAGTCTAGTCTTTCAGCAAAACCTTTGGATAGAGGGGGACCTGACCTCCATATCAGATTACCCTTGTTTACATGAACAGAAAGAAAAGCCAGCCCAGAGCATAGGACCCCCCTGGCAGAGCCCTGATTTCACACACATTTTCCCCAGATTCCTATTGGCTTGGCTGGAAACCACATATTAAAACCCACCAATCTTTCCACTTGAGCCTGATGAAAGCTTCAACAGAAACAGCTGCACCTCACATGTGGTTTAAGTTAATATCTTATCCCGATGGTTTAACTCTAACTGGCTGGGCTGCTTTTTTAATATTCACAATCCTCTTTTGTTTTGCATTAAGAATATGTCTTACATTACTTGCCAGAGCAGATGAACACAATGAAGCTAGTAGCACTTCATCTTTGAAATGTCTGAAATAATTGTTTGCATTGTGTTTAACTCAAGAAGCACTCTGTTAGGCATCTTAGAAGCATAAGAAAGTGTTAAACATCCACCAGCATTGCTGGAACTATGTGGAGCAAACGTTTCCCTGTGTAAAAAGAAAAGCCACACACTAATGGCTCCGATTTAGCATCTAAATCCCAGGGCTCGTTGAGTTAAGCAACATGATAAGTACATTGTTGTTTTCTTTCTTCCAATGAGTCCCAAAATCATCCTCTGCCTTCGGCATGGAGGAAAACTGCAGCACCATGTGGCTAAGTTCATACAGCGTCTCACACACACACACACACACAAACACACACACACACACACACACACACAGTATATCCATACTGGTGGAATTTATTTCCCAGATGATGGAGATCATGCAACTCTTCTTTCCCTGAAAAAAATGTACACCAGAAGCTAAGGCTTTGCTGCAGCAACTTCCCTTTACAGGGTGTGATGTCACCAGCAGGCATCTCTGCAACATGACGTCATTTGTTGTGCAATGGTGCTATTGGCACTGAGAATGTTCTGCAAGTTTCTCTTTGTCCTAGTAGATTTCTTAGAACAAGCTGCAAAGACTTCAATAAGCCCCTCTGTGCTCACTAAAGATATGACTATTTTTGACTGCTTTTGAATTTTTCCCATGTTTTATTTCTGTTTTTTATCTCCAGTAAAATGAAGGAGAAGGAGGAGAAAAAAGATAAATGGGAAAGGAGTAAGGGAAGAAGAGGAGAGGAAGAGGAGCAGGACAGGTAGAGGACAAGAGAGGAAAGGGGGGAAAGGGGAATTTAGAGCAACTCATGAATAATTTAACATGTACTAGGCACTGTTCTAAGTACAATCTGATTGAGCACAACCACTGAGAAGAAAGGTACTATAAATGTCCCAGTTTTATCAGAGTAGTTGAAGCAAGAAGAAATTAGCTTACCAAGTGAGTCTATTTATGAGTTAAGTCCAGTGCCTTGTTTCTAATTCTTGTTATAGAACATTAAAAATCAGAACTGTATTAATCACTGCTGTGTTGGTATGTAGTATCAACTCAATAAAGTTTGGTAAGTGATAGGAAGAATTGTAGAAGATGCTCTACAAGATTTCTACTCCCTACCACCATTGTAGGAATCCTCTTCTTGTGCAGGGTAGACCCTGTGATTAGAATGCAATGGTGTTAGCACAAATAGCAGTAAAATGATTACTATGACAACAGTAAAATAATTGGATAGGTGCAGTTAAGGTCCCAAATCAATAAACTGAGTTCATCGAAAAGAAGATTCCTCTGGATAAGAGAGGTGGGGCAGATGGAATAGGTGAGCTCTTAAAAGAGAAAGATCCAAGTTTTTGAAGCCAGAGAACTTCAGGGCATTAATGAGCAGGCTGCAACTAGGATCTGATCCCAGCTAACTATGGTCAAAAAAGTTGGGTTTCAGTCCTATAACCACAAGGAACTGAGTCTTTTCAATACCCAGGATTCTGGAAAAACTTCTGAGGAGACTCAGAGGAAATCACTCCTTGTCTGATACTTTTATTTCAGTCTAATGAGACCTTTGGGAAAGTACCCAACTCACCCATGATACACTCCCATCCCAAAGAAACAAAGATAATAAATTTGTGTCATTCTCACACCAATGAGAATGGTCTACAGACTGTTGTTTGGTTCAGACTCCATCAAAACAGTATAGAAACTTTTCAAAACACAAATGTAGAACAAACATATGACCTGCTTATTCAACTCCTTGGCATCTATCCCAAGAGCACAATAACATTAATATTAAAAGACATGTGCACAACTATGTTCATAACTATGTTATGTCGGATTTCCAAGACCTGGTAATAACCCAAAAGCCCAATGACAGATGAGTAGATAAAGAAATTGTGATGTAGGTACACAGGAATACTATTCAGCTTTGACATGAAATAATGACTTTTGCTACAACTTGGATGGGACTAGAAGGTACATGTTGTGAAGTCAAAGGGTGAAGGACAAACGTTAGATGATCTCACTCATATGTAGTATATTAAAAAAAAAAAGCAATGGACAGCATTTAATGACAATCAGCCTTTGGACAATGATAAAAAGAATTAAGGATATGAGGGGTTAGTAGGGAGACAAGACTGAGGAGTGAAAAGAGATGAGGCTGACTAGAAATGATATTAGTTAGGATAGTGATAAATTTTTGGACATTTTTGTGGTGATGGAAGTGCTTTAACTTCATATATCAAAAGCATAAACAACAAAATTACTGTAAAATATGTATTGAATGACAGTAAATTTTAACTAAATGTGAAAAATGTGTCATTTAAACTAATACCTTTGAGATAATTCGTTACACAGCAATAGAAAACAAATCCAGTTAGATTTCCCAAACTCCTTGACCACTGGATGTCACCCTGTGATTCTGGTAAGCAAAATGTAACTAATGTGCTGTGAGCACTTTTGCCTCTGTGCCCACCTTCCCCTTTCTTTTTTTCTTTTCTTCTCCCTACAGGATGAATCTTGTGGAGAACCATCTTGAAATGTTAGGGTGAGAGCTATACCCTGAAGGTCATGCATCAACAAGATAAAAGGAGTCCAAATTCTTCAAATGGCAGGGTGATTTTTCCAGGTCTCAGTTGTTTTTAACCCACACTGGTATGGGAATCTATCTTGCTGCTAAAGACTCTACACAGAGGAACAATGCCAAAGCTCACTTAACAATGACAGAATCCCCCGGAAGCCAGGCCTGGCCTCAGAACTTAGTCCTTGTAGTTCTTCATTGCCTAAAAACTGTGGCAGCCCATCTAGAGTAGAGGAGGGGGTAAGTCGGGGAGGAGGGAGATTTGGGACATTGGTGGTAGGAATGTTGCACTGGTGAAGGGGGGGTGTTTTTTACATGACCAAAATCCAACTACAATCATATTTGTAATTAAGGTGTTTAAATAAAGATATTAGTAAAAAAAAAAAAGATTTCTATAGGCATATTAAATGATAATTATCTCTGATTAAAAATATAGTAAAGTCTTCTTTAAAAAAATCTGTGGCATCATGGAGATGGTAAGGAAGTTAAGGGCTACTATACACTGCTGTTAGGTAAAATTGAACTAGCCCAATCAGTTATTTTCCTTAAGCAGATGAAGAAGAAACAGTGAAATCCCTTAGGTAGGGCTATATTACAAGGTTATCTGGGAAAAGAGGCTATTTCTGGAAAGATGCTCCTCAGTTTTGAATTTCATTTTCAGGACATGGAGCCATTTAATGGAGATTCAACTCTATCACTCAACATCTCCAATGAACTGACTTAGTATTCCCTTTGAAGCAAAGGTAATTTTTGGGTAGATTTCCCCACTTTTTCATTGGGTAACTTAGTTAACTGATCAGACTCTTATCCAGGCACCTCAAACTCCTCCCAGACCTGTATCCATCTCAGATATGGCTGGCTAGGACTCACCTCATCAGCCTATAAAATCAGCTACAGAGAGAATCAAAACGGATTTCCCTCAGTGCTAAGTCTTGAGTCAGTCATGAGCTGCAGGAAAAAAGTGGCCTGACATAACTGAGGGTGCCTGGCTATTACTCTAGCAGGTCTTGCATCTAGGAGGATGATATAAGAATGGAAAGAGATTGGCTCAAGCAAAACAGTTGATGACTTGCATACCAACCTGAACCTGTTCTGTAGCCCCCATGGTCACTTTCTGCTTCTAGAAATACCTCAGAATTTATGCCTGATGAAATCCCCAGTATAGTTCTTTATCTTCAGCTTGTGATAACAATTTTCATATTTTTGTCACTTCCTGCTAAACACCATTTTCCAACTCAACAGATATGTGGATTGCATACAAAAAAGTCAAGAATAGAGGCAATCATCTTGGATTTTTTTTCAATGCATTTCTAATCTGAATAGTTAAACAACTCATCAAGACTCCATATTTCCTGTGTTGTTTTAATGTAAATTTGACCCTGGTGTATTGGACTTCTCAAGTTCAAATTTCAAAATAATCCAACAATGAAGCCCCTCTGGGTATCCCATACCTCATAAAGAAGGTCATTCATTGGAACTCAAGGATCCTCATTATGAAATGATAGACAGTAAGGTGGGGGGTAATGTACCTGCTTTACACATGGCCAACCCAGATTTGACTTCCAGAACTGCATATGGTGCCCTTGAACCCCACCAGGAGTGATCCCTAAATGCACTGCCAGGACTAAGGACTGAGCACTGCCAGGTGTGACCCAAAAACAAACAAAAAAAATAATCTATTTTTAAAAAGCTCTTGCTAACACTGGCTTTTTCATCTTCTCTGCTATTCTCAGGTGACACAAGAGACAGGATACAGTGGGATGAGAAAGAAGGTAGGTTGGTATCCTAAGAACAGTTCACATAACAAGGTTTTCTGGTGCTTCTGACTGTCCAGATGCTCAATTGTTACAATCATGGAAGGCTTAGCTGCTGTCCTTGCTGTTGAGGATGGGGGTCGGGGGAAAGATTTAAAGCATAAAGAAAACCAGCAGCATCTTAATACAGTTCATTTTTACCTCATGCTGGAGAGCATTTGCTGTCAGGCAGGAGGAAAGACTCCAGGATTTCTGGGAGCTCTTATGGTTCTGAAAGGCCTGTCCTTCTAGAAAGAGCATTGGGATGTGTGTGTTAAAAAGCACAATGCTGGCCTTATTTGCCTTCACATCACTTCAGGGTTGATGGTTCGCTCTCCAGATCCAAACTGTTTGGGTGAAGATGGAGCAAAGGAGATATCCACTATGCCTGCAAAGGCCCCCACTTTCTCTGATCTGTAGTTGAGAATCCACAACGAGTGATGGCATGGTAAATATTATATGTCCACTTGGCTAGCCAAGAACTAGCTACTCAATAAAACAATATTCTAAATGTTTCTGTGGAGAATTTGGGGGGGGGGTTAAAATTAACATTTAAATTGTCAATTGTCAGACCTTAAGAAAAGCAATTTACCCTACATAATAGGGAAGGGCCTCGTGAATGAAAGGCTAATGGGGAACACAACCCAAATTCCCCTGAGACACAGAAATTCTATCAGCAGATAACTTTGGACTTGAACTACAATCTTCCCTGGATAGCTAGCCTGCTGACCTCTCCCATCAAATTTGGGGTTTGCAAAGTCTCCACTGTCATGTGAGTCAATTTCTTTAAGTCTAAAGAAGGGGAGTGGTGGTGATAATATGTCTGTATAGAGATATAGATCAAGATAATTCACATACATGCATGCAATGATGTGTATGTGAATGCACATGTGTGTCATGTGTGTGTTCACATATGTATCTCTATACATGCCTTGTACACATATGCATAGTACTAAGCATGAATGCTTTACTTGTCCATGGGTATGGGTATTTATATGTGTACATATGTGTCTACATGCATGTAAGTACCTATGTCTATGCATGTACACAACCTGTTAGTGGTTTCTCTGGTGTAAACCCTGTCCAACATAGTAGTCATGATGGAAAATCAGAAGAAAAAGCATTTATCCACAGTTCTGACTTCGCTCTGACACTCCCCATGCTGCATGGCCATCATTCAAATGGAAGTCCCACACTCCTGACATTGTCAAGCCAGCAAGGGATCACCAAGCTCTCTAACAAAGCCCATAGGTTTGCAATCCCCACAACCTCAACACTTCTTCCAACTCTGCCAGCCCCTTCGCATACCATGTTTATGTATTCAACTCCTCTAAATCCACCCTAATTTGAGTGCCCTGGCTGACACATAAATACAGAATGGGGAAGCCTGTACCAAGTCAGTGATAATCAACACCGCTCCTCTTCTGACCCCAACCTCTCTTCCCAGGGTCCAGGCACACTGAGAGCCACAGGAGAGCCCTCCTAACACAACACTCAGCACACCTGTGTATCACCTGCCATCCATACTAGCACCTTCATTCCTGTCCTGGTCCCACTGGGTTCTATTCATGCACCATCCAGACAAGAGCCTTCAGATTGGTAAAAGCTTCTTCCCAGCTGGGCTCTGCCTGCAGCATCATCACACTGACATCCCTCCCTCCTAGAATCACCTATCTGCCATCTCATCAACTGTCAGGCAATTTCAGTTTGCTTATCACTGTGGGGGGTTTTTCATCCCAAAGTCCCCAGACCCCCCTATACATGAGGATGCAATCGGCAGGCAAAAAAGAAGCTGCTACATCTACAAAGAAACAGAAATGCTAGAGTAGGTGATTGTTCTCCTACAATTTTCTCAAGAGTGTTGGACCAGGTGTGGGATTTTTGCTTCGTTCTTAAGTTTTTAAGACTCCAAAAGCTTAGGTTTAAACAAAAAAAAAATAGAAATAAAATTCAAGAGAAAGTGAACAACTATGCAGGTTACAGTAAAAAAAAATAAATAAATAAACCAATTTCTCTTCTAGATTTTCCCAGATTGGGTTAAAAATAGAAATACATTTTCTTCAGTCTGCCACTGTGTCAACTACAGAAATAATGAACAGCAATGAAAAATGGAAATGAGCAACCCAGACAAAAGCCACCACCAGCCCTTGAGGTTTGGGCTGAAGAAAGCAAAATGGAACAAACAGATACCAGCCTAGAGCTGCACCTGCAATGAGCCTGATGGGCATTAAGAAGGTGTCAAAATCTCAGAATTAATGAGTCCAGGTCAACCACCCAGGTTGTCGCCACATAGTCCAAGGACACACCAAAGGAACTCAGCAGGAGAGGCCTGTGGTCAGACAATGGATTTTGAAGATCTAAAGGGGAGGGCTGGAAGCAAGGTTATATAAGCCAACCAAAAGGCAGTGTGCATGTAGGCATTTATAGAGCTAATACCAGGAAACTGGGTTTTGCAAACCAGTTTTTTGAAAACTTGTTCCTTATCTGGACAAGATAGTGAAAAGTGTTACAGATTCTCTCTCTCTCTCTCTCTCTCTCTCTCTCTCTCTCTCTCTCTCTCTCTCTCTCTCTCTCTCTCTCTCTCTCTCTCTCTCTCTCACACACACACACACACACACACTCACTCTCTCATATGCTCTCTCTCACACACATACTCTCTCATACATTCTCTCACACACACACACACATGCACTCAGTCTCTCTCATACACACATATACACACACAAAGGAAAAGAAAAGAAAGAAAAAAGAAATTCTTTGCTTCGTCCCACTTAGCAAACCTCTCAGTCTGACATTGCCATGGGGGGTCCAGAAAAGTCTCACAAGGCCCTGATCTCAGCAAATGACTAATTGAAGATGTAATCGTTCATATTGGCAAAAGCTTTAGAAGGCCTTCCTCAGCAATGAGAAAGAAGGCTGACCCTCACTGTTGGAGTTTTGAGTCCTATAAAGAGAATATATTGGCACTCAAGAAAATGTATGTGCCCTGTCACATTTATGTCTGCACTAATTTTAGTCTGCAGAAATAGTGCACATTTCTTACCAGGTAAATAGCAATCTTTTCTGGGGCAGTTACTGTGCAAGATCTTTTTGTCTCCTGGACTTCAGCAGCCCTGTAAGGATCATTTGCCTGTAATAATTGGAGAGGCACAGATTTAAAATATCAACCCTTTCCATGGCAGTTATTTTCCAGTAGCAGGCTCTTGAAACTAGAAAAATGAAAAGTGTCAAAGGAATATATTTCTAATGGTGGAAAGAGAGGTCTTTGAATTGAAATGTTTGGGGAGTTGGTGGGGGGGTTATTTGTTTTGGTTTACAGCCAGTGGTGCTCAAGACTTACTCCTGGCTCTGTGCTCAGGAATCAGTCCTGGGCGGCTTGGAGAATAATATGGAATGATGAGAATCAAACCCAGGCCAGTGAGCAGGACAAGTGCTCTAACTTCTATTCTATTGCTCCAGCCCAGAATTAATATTTTAAGAGATGCCCTTTTAACCTCTCTCCCTGTCCATTCAGCCCTGGTTCTAAATTAATTTTCTAAAACTGATTTACTTCCTCCTTTTATAAACAGGACATTCATACAAAATAAGTTAGGAATTCTCTTCTAGATTTTCTCCCTGTGCATCTTTGTGGTCTGATGTCAAGATGGGAAATGGTTGAAGATCATCTCCTTACTACTGAGCCACAGCCATTTTATGCCATTATGTGTTGAGCTCTCTATTTGCTTCATGTAAAGAGAAGGAAAAGAGGCCTTGCCTTATAGGACCCATTTCTTCAAAACTCAGATCAGTCCTAAGCATTGAGTAATTATTACCTACTATAAACTATACAATTGTTTGTATTACCTAAAAACAATCCATTTTATTTGTTTGTTTGTTTGTTTTATGCTCAGGGCTTACTCCTGAGTAACCCAATTTATCAACCAACTTATCCTCAAACCCCACCCCCTCCCCAATCCCTCCAACTGGGCAGACATCTGTCTTAGTGTACCCACTCAGGATATTTTTCTTTGATCCATCTCCCAACAGACTCCAGGGGGAGGATAGAAATAAATATTTTAGATAGAGGAAAGTGTTATATGTGAGCCTAGAATTACTATCTTATACCCGAAGAACAGCCTAGTACACAAAAAAATAAATTGCTCCTTTTAGGACTAATCAATAGCAAACACATTGGAGTTCCAAACCTTTGCTGTCTTCTCTTAATTGGGCAAGAAAAGGCTCACTGGGGCCGGGCGGTGGCGCAAGAGGTAAGGTGCCTGCCTTGCCTGCGCTAGCCTTGGACGGACCACGGTTCGATCCCCCGGTGTCCCATATGGTCCCCCAAGCCAGGAGCAACTTCTGAGCACATAGCCAGGAGTAACCCCTGAGCGTCAACGGGTGTGGCCCAAAAACCAAAAAAAAAAAAAAAAAAAGAAAAGGCTCAGGACCAGGGAACAGAAATCAACTAAATATTTACAAGCAGTACATACAGTGAATGGTTGTCTAAAGTTTAATCCAAGCCACTAGAGTCATCTCTTAGGACCTCCCCAGCACTGTCTCCAGTTCTTCCTGTAGGTCTCCTGTGGTTATGCCTGCAACAACACCAGCATCAATCTCAACCAAACTTTGGCTCTGTTCTTCCTCTAGAAGATGAGTTAGCAGAGAAGCTCCCTGGCTGATGAGGGTTGTACCCAGTATATATTAAATCTGTTCTTCTATGATGCCTTCTGTACCAGTATCAACTTTTAGGTGTCTCAATCCATTTTCTGTTTGTTTGTTTGTTTGTTTATATTCAAGACTTAATCCTTACTCTGCTCTCAGAGATCACTCTTTGGCAGGAGACCATTTTGGTAATGGAGATCAAACCTGGTTACCCATGTGCAAGGCAAATCCATGACCCACTGTACTATACCTCTGGTCCTTGGATTCATTTTTTAAAGAAAACCCATCCTCCAATAAGCATGAGAGAACAACTTCTAGAAAATGTGGGGATCTAATTTTGGACCTGAGATGAGAACTGTGTGTCTTCCTCCACAGGCCAGGAGATCACTGACTTAGTTTACTTTGGCTTGTCTGTTTAAGGAAATTATTATTTTTATTTACTTACTTATTTATTTATTTATTTTTGGTTTTTGGACCACACCTGGTAATGCTCAAGGGTTACTCCTGGCTATGCACTCAGAAATCGCTCCTGGCTTGGGGGAGCATATGGGAAGCCAAGGAATAGAACCATGGTCCGTCCTAGACTAGCATGGGCAAGGCAGATTCATTACCACTTGCACCACCACTCCGGCCCCAAGATGATTTTTTTTTAATTTTTTATTTTTAATTATAAGAACAATGATGCAAAGAAAGAGGACAAGGTAAAGTTACAGTGGAAGGACAATCACCCATAAACAGAGTTCTCAGAAGAAATCCCCATGCTGACACCTAAATTTTGAACTTACAGTCAAATAATATTAAAATAAAACAGAATCCATGTACCATTACTTTGTCCACAAGTCCCCAGATTGTAGTATATTATAACATATTTTAGCAGTACACAAAGCAATCTAAAGCCATGAAATTTATGTGACTCCTTAAACATTGAAGGCATAGTATTTATTTTACATTTTCATGCACATGCATATTAGCTTAAGTTAACATCAAAAGTTTAAGTGGGTTTTTTTAAGGTTTAGAGTCAAAGGAGCACAGTAAAAACGGTGTTAGAGTGACAAATATTGTCCCACCAAAATATGGGGGACATGGAAAGGAAAAGCCTTGGTCTAAATACAAGGAGACCCTAACCCTGAAGTTTCCTGGCATAATACCAACTCTAGGCTCCAGGCAAACTAGTTTGTTCAATCCAAGTCATTGTCTGTAGTGCCAATACAGTTTTATTTTTCACAGTCTATATTGTTGGCATCAGGTTTCTGTATTAAAGATCCTGGAATATGCATATCCTACATTAAAGTCAGGCTGGTGTAGAGCATCCTCTAGTTTCACCTCTCATTTAAGGGCAATGCAGAAATCCCAGTCCAGTAAGCAGGTCATTGTTGTTGTTAAGTCTTCTCAGTGTTAAGGGAAGTCTCTTTTGAGTAGGTCAATGTCAGAGCAGTGGTAGGGTCTTCCCTGGTAAAGGATAGCTTCCAGGTGATGTTATAGACAACCTTGGATGTTTCGTAGATGGCTTCCCTAGATGAGGGGTAAATGGAGAATGCCCATTCTTCTGAGGCCTGTGCCAGGTCATTATGTCAATGATCAGGGCGTAAGGTCCCATTGCACCACAAGATTTGTGTGTTCCCATCTCTATTAGATAAGAACTTATTTGTATGTATAGTATGTTCCCGTTTTAATGTGCCTATGCAAACAAGAAATAAAGCCACGTGGCATTATCGGTGATATGGGAACATAAGGACATGTCCAACAATACCCGTTTTAAATATATAGACTGGTAAGAAATTACCAGTGACTGCTTTAGTGCAACCAAGCAGCTCTCAGCACCCACAAATTAAACCTAGGGGAACTTTCAAGCTCCTAAAAGGGACCCACCTCGCTGGCTTGCCCAGGCATGTGGCCCAGGGGAAGCCCTGGAGATCTGGAGCAAGGTGGTAGAGGGGTGATGGGGTCACCCAAGTCCCGCAAACCCCCCCAGGCCTGGTTAAGAAGGCCTTTGGCATGGCGGAGCCCTGCCGAACCCCATGCTGAAAGAGACTCCCGGCCCCCAGAAGGAAAGAGGTCCTTCAAGAGTTGGAAGGCCAGAAGTTCAAAACCCCCACCCAACCCTCCCTAAGGAGGGTTGAAATACAGTATTATAACTCTGTCTTGATTTGCCTTCTTTTTCTACAAGACAAAACCTCCATAACAGGAAGTCAATCTGATCTCCTAAAGTCTAAAAAGTGTTTTTTTTTAATATTGTCAAGGATATCATACCCAGTGGTGCCAGGGATTGAACTAAGGTCTTCACACATAATAAGATGTGTGCTCTACAATTTGACTGACAACCCTGGTACAGAATCTATTGTTCTTTTTGTTGTTGTTGTTGTTTTTCTAAATTTTTGGTTTGGGGGATTATTTCCAGCAGTACTCAAGTGCCCAGAGATCACTCCTGGCAGTGCTCAAGGGATCCTAGATGGTATTAAGTATCAACTCTGGACCACACTCACGCAAGAAAAGTGCCTTACCTATGTTTCTATGCCCCATCATCTGAACTGAACCTGACCAAGAACCAATATATCCCACATTCACAACTCCACAGAACTTGCTGGTGATAGGTAAACAGGAAATATTTCATGATTCAACATTTCTCAGGTGACAATAAAAAATACCTGTTTTTTTTCTGAGCTCATGCACCAACTTAAAGATTGATTCTTCACTGATTCACTCCAGCACTCATTTTTAAATTATCTCTTAGTAAAAAGTCACTTTTACTCACCCCAGTTTCTTCCATTCCTCAATACACACCATGATGTTCTCCCATCTTCCCGTATGAAAGTCTTCTCTTCTCTCTCCACCAACCTGGCAGAGATACTCTAGCCAAATAACATACTGCCCATTGTACCAGAAGGTAAAAGACATAAAGAAGTACACACACTCAGAGGAGCATAATCTATATCACAATAGTGAATCTTTTAAATATTGACCTTTCCAACAAAAAGAGGGCTGTCTTGGGGCTAGAGAGATAGCATGGAAGTAGGGCATTCATTCGCCTTGCATACAGAAGGACGGTGGTTCAAACCCCAACATGCCATATGGTCCCCTGAGCTGCCAGGAGCGATTTCTGTGTGTAGAGCTAGGAGTAACCCCTGAGTGCTGCTGGGTGTGACCCAAAAATTAAAAAAAAAAAGTGGGCTGCCTACTTCACCACTTTATCTCCCCACTTTACCACATATGATAATTTATCTTGAAAAATTATCATTCATTCTTTTCCTCCCTCAATTGAGAAGTCATATTTACCTCTCATCCATTCAGTCTGGGCAATTTAATTAAGAATAAGTTGAAAGTGACAACATTGCAATTTGGGGCATGACCACTTCTAGCAGCTTTCTCACTCTAGAGACCCAAATTTCTCTGTAAGAAAACCAGGTTAAATCAATGGAGAAAAGGGCTTCAAGGGCACCCAGGCCAGCTATGGGAACCAAGAAGCCATCTTGGGCTCCCAGCCCCTATTCATCATACTTCTCTCAGTTACACCAAGAAACAGAAATGCAGCATCTCAGTTTTATCCTGTCCAAATATCTACCTGCAGGTACATGAAAAATAATTAAGTGATTATGACTACAAATCACTACTTTGCAGGATGATTATAGTTATGCAATAGATAACCCGAATACCAAGATGGGATCAATTTGTAAAGCAAGAAATTTATTTGTATGCTAATAACAAAGACCAGCCAACACTTATTTAAACATAGTAGACATTTTTTTTCTCTCTTATTACAAAAAGGTAAGGTTTCTAGCTTTACTCTGGCAGCTCTGAACTTAAGTCTCTGCAAATCTCTTGATCTCTCCTTAATACAACTAGGATCTCTGTTGCAATGTCACCTACCAGCACTCCAGACACCTAGAAGGAAGAAAGGAAAATGACAATTTCCCACTGGAAATTCTTGCTTCTATCTCATTAAACCAGAAACTTGTTGAGTGACCTCCCCATCAAAGAGAATGAGAAGTAGAGGTTTTTCTATGTGTACTCTGAACAAAATTGGAATTTGGTTAGTCAGAGAAGAGGAAAGAATTATATTGGAGAAACGACTATCTGTTTTTGCAGTCAATAAGAAAATCAATTACATTAACCAAAGTCCAAAAAACAGAGCAAACTTCCTGATCAATTTAGTGAGATCATCAAAAAAAAAAAAAAAAAAAAACCAACTTTCCCTCCTACTACTTGTAGCCATAACCCAGCTCTCCTTCATGCTATGGGAGAGTGGACAGTAAGCAATCGGGCCTCATACCTTCTTGTTTATATCCTATATCCTGCAGGAGGATTTGGCTTTCTGGACATCTCTTTTCAGGCACGAATGCAAGAGGTCAGTTTGCAGCCTAGACATTGATACATGTTGAACACCTTTCTGTATTCCAAAGGTAACAGGAATCTTATTGCCAACAAGGACATTGGTTTTGGATAAAGTTAAAGTTCTGCAGTCCAGCTGCTTGGGTTTACATCAACTTAATCATTTTTCTAGCTATGTATCCCTGAACAAGATACAGAGCTTCTTGAGTCTCCACTAGCTATGTTGAGTATGCAAAGTAAGGAGTAAACTCATATCAACTGACAGTAGTTCCATGTCAGGAAGAAATGTAAACATGGAAAGTACTTAGAAACATGTCTAAAAACAAGCAAGCATTAAATCAATTCTGTTAATTGTGACTAAACAGAAGTTTCACACAGGCCCCAGTAACTTTTGCAAATACTGAAATAAATGCAAATCAATGAATCACAACTCCTCTCTATCTTTCGTTGCAGCTTTAATGATATAAACTTTCATGCCCCCCAGAAAACCCAAAATATTTGTTTTTCAAAGTCTCTATTCAGAAAAGACCTGTTCCAGCCCTCATGCCACTACAGGTAAACGCGAAATCCAAACCAGCCATCTAACTTGTAAACTTATCTAAACAGATATCTGAAAATTTACTAACTAAACAATCCTTTGAAAGACCCCATAATTAATCAAATTCAGTCATTATCACATCTCCACCAAACATATCATTAAACAGCTGAAACAGTGCTTTTCAAAATTTTTTCACAATTTATTTCAACAAGAATCTAAGCACCTAATAACCAAATCAGATTATCTATGTAGTAATCCCTCCATCCTGCTATAGTCAGCATTTCCATTACCCCCAAAAGTCAATCTACAGCATTTTTACTTTGAGTGACTACAAGGCATAAAAATTATTACATAATAAAAACTAAATGCTAAAAGTCACTAACTACTGTTCGTATCACTCTATTTATGAGCTTTAGGCACCATGCCAAATGTTTCTATAACATTACTGTTCTAAAGGTTAGTCTCCTTTGACAGATGAAAGAACCAAGGCCCTAACATACAAAAAAAGACTTTACTAGATCAGAGTTCCTAAGAAGCAAGTAGAATCAGCATTAAAAATTTCTGATCATTTTTGATACCAAGCATAAGCTCCTGACTAGTAAGTATACTTATTTAGAGAAACTTTGACAGGTATTAAAATTTTCTATCTGAATAGAAAACAAGTGCAAAACTCATAAGTTTGAAGATAATACTTATACCTGAATTCATTCTGTCATTTAGTCCTTGTTCACTGCATAAACTTTCTGAGCTTTAATTTACCCATCTGACTGAGTAGAGTACAATGTCTTTAGATGGTCACATGCCCCCCAAAATACAGGCCTGCAACAAGCTTAAGCTCTCTTTATTCCCATTTTCTTTCCTCTTCCTGTCTAACCCTCCTCCTCTCCTTTGAGAAAAATCAATCATTCTAATTATTGTCATGTTAAAAAAAAAAAGCAATTGTCACATTCAAAAAGAGCGGTTGTCACATTCAAAAATTTACAAAGTACCCCAAATTTTGCTGAATGAATAATTTTACTTTTGGTTTTGGATCTACATACAGCAATGCTGAGGTTACTTCTGACTCTACACTCAGGAATCAATCATAGTGGGGTTCAGAGCACCATGTATCAAACCCAGATTGGCAATGTGCAAAAGAAGTGCCCTACCCACTGTAACATTACTCCAGATCCTGAATGAACATTGCTAAACAAAATGTGTTTATATACATCGGAGCACTTCCTTAAAAAAATACTTTATTGAGATCTCTCATTTTTAGGGACCAAGACATGTACAGGGGCTAAGTTGCTTGCCTTGCATCACACCAATCCAGTTCTATCACTGGTACCATATATGTCCCCCAAACACTGCCAGGGGTTATTCTTGAGCACAAAATCAGGAATAGTCACCTGAGTATTGCCAGGTGTCTCTCAAAAGCAGGGGGGGGCTCTCTTGTTTTAATTATTCAATAACAAAATCCAATATCACACTTCATTCCTGCCTATATGTGCTACCTCTACTCAGGTTTTTATTGATCACAAAGCCATGAACTTATGAGACAGACACAGGAGGGACCTGGAGAGTAACAATGGGGGAAGGGGTGGTCACCATTTTGGGAGTAAGACTCTGAATGAACACCTTTCTGTTTATTCTTTTCAACTCAGAATGAACCCTCTTTCAAGCTACCTAACATTTCTAAACACTTTTTGGTTTTTCATTTCCTCCCTTAAAAATTCTTATTAATTTCTATAAAAGATAGGCATTTTCTAACTAGATTATTAGAAAAAATGGCCACACTAATTTTCTCATTGCTATTGTTCTGAAATGAAACTTAGCACCTCCTTCACCACGAAATAGAATTTATGTCCCCACTCATTGAGTTTGGGCATTAATGAAGCATGGCACCTTGAAATCTGTCTCAAAAGACCATGTGACTTCAATTCTTACCTTTTACAACCAAAAACCTTGGACTAGGCTCTTGGTGGATCAAATACAATGAAGAAGAATGACATGCTACCCAGTCATCAGAACCTATCACCAGTTATGTCCTGGAGGTCATCTTAGAACATCAGGCCCAGCTGGTGGCAAGATGGGAGAGCCAGGAGCAACCACAAGGAAAGTCAGTTTTAAAAAATACTCTTCAGCTCAAACCTTTCCAATCTGTTAGTTTTATGACCAAGATCAGATAAAGCCGTTTTTCTAAATCACTGAGTTTGAGGATTGTTTGTTACCCAGCAATAAATAACATACGGCATTTCCTTTCCAATACTTCTTACCACAAGAAAGAAGACACAGGGTCTAAGATCCACCAATAAGACACAGATTTTCTGAGGTCAATAGCTTGATAATGCAATCTTTTAGGAGTAGAGGGTTTCTGTGTCTAGTTCCCAAGGGGCAGCAATATATGACTTCTAACAATAGTCTCTAGTGCTCAGAACAAGCAGTTGACAGGAGGCAATCACAGTATCACCAATAAGCCAGTTCTGTGAATGTCTTAAGTGTTTTTCTTACAGAGATGTGACCTCACCACCTGGTGTTCTCTTTCTCCTTGGCACTCTGAAATTATTTCTCCATCAAAGTGTTCTTGGAAGCAGAGCCAGAGGCAGTTACCTGAGGTAGACAATACTGGACACTAGGGGGATTCTTGGAGGGCCTGTAGTAACAATTAGGGAGAGGGACTGGGGACTTTTTTTATATTATTGCTTAAAACATGTATTTCCAAGGGTTCACTGAGTAATTTTTTGAGTGATTTTCTTTTCCTGAATGGAGCAAGAAACAACGTAAGTTATGGAACCTTTGGTCTGTGACAAGAATCCATCTATAAGGAGTTTCTCTGGTGTATGGTTCTAGAAATTAAAAGTGAAGGAGAAGAAAACATGGTAGAGATGGGGCAAGGAATGGCGTTAAGAATCAGAGTCCACTGAGTAATTCAGAAAGTCTTGTATATGAGGCATCTAGCCTCTAGATTCCTGTACCTATTGAAAATTTAAACCTAGGAGGAAGCATTAAATCCCAACACCTTCAGGCTGTCCTATGTAAAAGCAAAAGCTGGGTAAACATCACAGTTTCAAAAATGCCATAGACAGAAAGAGGACAGAGACAGAAAGTATTTTGTGTGGAACATAATCAGTGTATACTGAATCTCTATGGCCATAGATGAAGTCAGAGATGGTCTAAGCAGAAAAAAATGTGATCCCAGAAAGCATTTGCTGTGCTACTTAACGTTCAGTTTGTTCCCAGTAAATATTTAATGATCTCTTGGATTGAAGTTTAGGACTTTGAGTTGAATCATATGTCAATTTCCATAGTGTAAATATTCTTACCATGTCTGATTACCAGTTACCAAAATGATAGCAGACAAACTTACCAAGTTACTGAAAATGTACCAATGAATCTGACAGGAGCTGTATCCAGCCACCATGAGTCTTATAACAAATTTCTTTTCTGCTTACACTAGAAATGTCTTCATTTTAAAAAGATTTTTTTATTTAGTTAAAGACTCATGATTTACAAAGTTGTTGAGAGTTGTGTTTTAGGCAACACCAATCCCACCAACAGTGTTCATTCCCATCACCAGTGCATCCCTCAATTCTCACCTCCACCCCTTACCTGCCACCTTGACAGACACATTGCAAAGTTCAGTGGTTACATCTTAGATCTCATGTTTTCATTGCCATTGGGTCAGTACTCTGGGTTTATAACTATACCAAGATAATCACCAAGATAATAGAAGCCCTGGCATAGAAGCCCTGACCCCAATTCTTCAATTCTTCCCTTCTTTTTTGTTTTATTGTTTGTTTGTTTGTTTGGGGTCACACCTGGTGGTGCTCAGGGGTTACTCCTGGCTCTGCACTCAGAAATTCCTCCTGGCAGGCACGAGGGACCATATGGGCTGCCAGGATTTGAACCACCATCTGTCCTAAATCAGCTGCGTGCAAGGCAAACACCCTACCATTGTGCTATCTTTCTGGCCCTATTCTTTCTTTTCTTTCTTCCTGTCCTGATTTCCTTCCTTTCTATGTCCTTCTCCTCCTTAAGCTCTGGAATCAAGGGTTATATAGGAATCACCCCTTTGCTGTATTATATTTCCTCACTTAGTTGGAATGTCTTTATTTTTTAATAAAGTCATATGAACTTAATGTCTTCAAAGAAAAATAGTTAGCTATATTGCAGTTTGGGAGTCAGAAATTGGGCTAAAACCTGAAGTCTGGTATCCCAAGTATATTCTCTGGCCTCTTTCTCTAAATTGACACTAAGCTTTACCCACACCCAGGGCATGATTCTTGAGCCAAAAATGTGATTGAAATCTAAGTAAGAAATTGGAGGGGAAAGACTGGGCAGGCAATATCAGAAACTCTTCCAATAAAACTCTTCCATTCAATGTCAGGGAATTCTTTCCTGGAAATCAAATGTCCCATGTAGCAGTTTAAATGTTTTTCCACCAATTTTATTCCTAGTGGAGACAGAACAGTTATTCCCAACTTTCTATAGTCTAATCTTTCAGATACTAAAAAACTTTTCTCCTCCAAAGGAAATAATCCAAGTTAGGTTGGCCTTTTGTCAGAAATCCAATGTTCTGTTTAAACCTTCTCTAGAGCTTTCTTTCTAACCTTATCCAAGTTCTGCTTGGCCTTATTAACTGCAGAAGCTAGACCTGTATCCAAGCTTCTTGTTGAGTTTTGAATGCAGAGAAAATAGTAAAGAGAAGGAGAGCTCTGAGGGTTTCTGCATCCCATGATTTCTTACAAGTTTCATATCACCAGTCCTCTTTCCAGTCCTGCAAATAGCTGACATGAAGATACTTGTGGAGACAGGAATTTCTTTTTCTGGCTAGGAGAATCTCCTCTTTGAAGCACAGGCCTTGTGCCAGAAATGGCAGCTTAATCATTTTTGTTTCTCCCTATTAATAGCCCTTGCTTTCCCAGCATGCCCTACCACCATGAGAGAACACTCCAAATCCTACTTTCATCAGAACCAACACAATGGAGCTACAGCCAGCAGTGCTCAAGTGTGAGGCTCTACTCTGTGCCCTCTGCTCAGGAGTTATCCCTGGAGATGTTTAGAGAATCATATGTGGTACCAGGGATTAAACCAGAGTCACCTGCATGTACAAAAAGTGCAATATCTCTCCAACACCAGTAGAACACTTTTGCAATTGTAAAAGAAAGACCTAAGTGGGAGAATTCAGTAGACCTTAGAAGGGATGCAAAACTCAAGAACAGGTCTCAAAACCCCTAATTCATGGATGCTCAATTCAAATCCAAATGGTGATTTAAAAAATATATCCTAATAGAAACAAGGTCCAGGAGGACTGGTCCATGAAAGGAAGCTTCCCACAAAGGTGGAAAAGGGGAATATAATTAGGACAGAAGAAGAACCACTATGACAATGATAGCTAGAAATAATCACTCTGAGCAAGAACTGGAAGCTGAAAGGAGGTAAACTGACATGCATGATACCCCTTCAGTAATAATACTGCAAATCACTGTACCTAAATGAGATAAACAAAGGATAAAGAGAGAAGAAAGTGTCTACCATAGAGGCAGGCTGGGGTCGGGCTAAGGGGCAGGTGGGAAACTGGGGGCATTGGTGGCAAGAAGTATATACTGGTGAAAGGATGGGTGTCCGAACATTGTATGACTGAAATTCAACCATCAACAACCTTATATCAATAATCATCTGTATATATCAATGTGATTCTATTAAAAATTAAAATAGTATGTCAACTATGCTTTACATGGCCAATTCCTGGTTCAATATCTGGCAACACATGATCCCTGAGCACCACCAGTTGCAGAGACCTCTGAGTGTTACAAGGGTGGTACAGGTGATCTCTGGAGCCATAGCAGTATTTGGAAGTTCCTACATCCCACCCCAATTTTTTAATTAATATAAATTAAATAAATCAGCAAATGCAGCAGAAATCTAAGAAGAGAGACATAGGGGCAGAAACATAAGTCACAGGTGCAATTGTATTGTTTTTCCCATTGCCATTACCTTAAAATTAATGCTAGTATTTTATTTAAATCAATTTAAATCAATCTATATAAAACACAGTATATAACATTACTAGTGAGATAGCATACAATCTTTTTTCCTAATATGACTTGAAAATTGGGCATGTAAAGGGTCAAGAGAAAGCACAAGCAGTGAGGTGTTTGCTTTGTATAAAGCTACTTTGGCCAAGTAACGTTTGACACCTGGGGCACTGCATAAAATCCACCAGCATGTCTAGGGATTTCTCCTGAGCAAAAAGGCAGAAATAGCCCCCTAGACAGTGCCAGATATTGCGCACCCACCCATACACACACCAAAAAATAAAGAAAATCTTAAATTTTAATTTAAATATAAACCACGTTTTCAGCTGGTACTCTCCATAGTTCTGATGCTAATGGTTGCATGTTAGATGAACCAACTCCCAGTGAGTGGCTTCCAAAGGATGAGGTCCCAACCACCAACATTATCATCTGCCCCCCCCCACCCTGGAACTTGCTAGCAGTGTAAAATGTTCAGACCCCACCCCAGATATACTAAGTAAGAGACTAGGGGAGCAGATCAGGAATTTGTATTGCAACTAGCCCTGCAGGTGAGTCTGACAGAGCCTTAAGTTTGAGAACCATGCTGTCTAGATACTGCCAAATTAGAAATGCTTTGAATTCATACTATCACCAACCTCTAATGGGAGAAGTGAAGTTGAGTCTTCTAGAAACAAGCTCTCCCATTTCCCTGTTGCTAAGAAGCCTAAAATAGCAAACTTGGCTCTCAGAATACTGGTTCTTTGCTTTCATTTTCATTTTGTGCCAATTAAATATGTTTTCCATGGGTGAATGCTTTTTGTTTTTCTCTTAAATGATCCATTTTACCTTCCTTTCCTGTTTTGTCTTTGGTTCCTTCAACTTTTTGGCTTTTTACAGTCACCACGGTAGCACTGACTTGTTCATATCTATCAAGGCTTGTCAGATCCAGCAAAAAAAAACATACAATATACCCCATAAAAAATGTAAATTTCAAGCAGAAGTGAATCATGGCTTAGTTTAAGTCTGTTCCATGCAAATGTCCCAGAAATTTCAAAGGACATATTTATACCAGAAATTATTCATTGTTTATCTGGAATTCAAATTTAACTGGGCATCTTGTATTTTGTCTGGCAAAGCTATTTTATAGCCCCCCTTCGTCTCCCCCCAACACACACTCTTTAACTACAAATTCCTCCAGGGAACAGAGCAGGAAAGGTGTCCTGGGTCAATAAGGGTGGAAGAAGCCAAAGAGAATTAAGTAAGTACTGACTCTAAGGAGCAGCAGGCCTGTGGTCTCAGTCCCAGTAAGAAATAATTCTGATAAAACCAGCTGTCTGAATGTATTCTTTGGCATTTCAAGGATAGGTCCTCTGGCTTCCAGTGAATACCATCTGCCTCTTAGGAGCAAGCGCTCATTTGGAAAAAAAAAAATCAAATCAAACAAAGAGAGCACTGTCAGTCAATCAGAGCGGCACAAATGCACCCACTTAGCTCACCGCTCAAATTGGGCCTCCAGATTTGAGCTATTGAAAAGGAAATTGGCCTCACTTGCTTCGAAACAGCCCCAAAGTGAGGAAATTAATACAGAAGACGCCAAGTCATAATGAAATCTGGCGACAGGAGTAGGTTGTGTCGTATCATCCAATTACAGCAAACATAGACACTGCCCTGGGGGAGAAGGCAGTCTGGACACCAAGCAAAATTAGGACCCTACACAGTAATTACCAGCAAAGAGAGGAAATGTGTTAGGATGTTAGGAAAGTCAGAGAGTTTGATGAATGAAAACATCCCCAGCAAATTCACAGGCGCAGTACCTCATATAGCTCCAAAGAAATGTTCTCAATCTACAGCCTCTGAGCTCCTCCCATCTTAGAAAGTCAGAACTTGGCTTTCGTATTATCTTTTCCCTGAGACCACTGCAACCCACCTACAAACCTCGTTCATTTCTTAACAGATATATATGACTAAGGTCTGTGTTTCAGTCCCTTTCACCGATTTGATTCTTTTCCTTCCTCAGCCTGCTAGAACAGAAATCCATAGCCACCAGATGGAGCCAGGAACAATATCTGGATCTTCCTCTTGCTTTGAAACCAAGATGGCCCCAAGATTTGGGCATAAACATAAACTCGGAGATAATAAAGGGAATCAGGAAGGAAAGGCAAAGAAGAAAGAGACTCCAGATGCTTATCTAAGGTAAGTCCATAGGAGCTGAAAATGCAGTTCCTGGGGAAAGAAGAGAAGACATGTATTTATTTATGCTCAGGTGGCCATGTGGGTTCATAATCAGGCAGCATTTCTTCAATTCATTATTAGAGGGAAAATAATATGAGGCTACAAGCTAGTGAATGAGGCCATGAAACCTGCTTGTTCAATTCATAATTTCCTCTTGGAATTTTCTTTAATGTGTATTATGTGGTTTTCCACCTAACAGTAAGAAAGAAAAAGAAAGTGGTTGTGTTCAACTTATCCTGTCCTGTAAAGAACTGTTCATTTAAGAGAAAAGTAAATAATGCAAAAATAAGGGTTAAATACCAATTGACTAAAAATTAGAAGTTCTACCAGAAAGTAACCTGATTTACAAAAACAACAAAAAATAAAATAAAAATATAGCCTGGATCATGCCTCATAGAAATGATAAAACAGGAAAGAAGAAAACTGCAATATTTATAGGCAGAGTGCATTTTGAGCCAGAAAGCTTAGGAAGAAAATCAGGTTTCTCTTAGAGAGAAAATTTGGTTTTTTTAATCATAAAAACACATCAAAAATGTTTTATTATAGGACAGGAAAAATTGTACATCAGTTAAGGGGCTTTTCTTACAAGCAGCTAACCCTGGTTTGATCCCCAAGTACCAAATATGATCCTCTGAGCACCTTGAGGTACTTGAGGTCTGAAAACACACACCCACACACACAAATGCATGCATACACACAAACACACACATTATTATGGAATAAGTGACACTTGAAAAAGGTTTGGACAGAGAGCAGGTAAATTGTTCTAGCTGTTAAGTTGATAAGAACTGCCAGGGGAGGGTTCTGTTATTTGGTGGTTGCTTACTAGCAACAGAAGGAAGAGATATGAGGAAACTTAAAACATCAAACCAGGGACTGGAGCAGTGGTGCAGCATTAAGGCGTTTGCCTTGCACACAACTGACCTAGGACTGACCGCAGTTCGACCCCCCAGCATCCCATATGGTCCCCCAAGCAGGAGCAATTTCTGAGCACATAGCCAGGAGTAACCACTGAGCATCACCGGGTGTGGTCCAAAAGCCAAAACAAAAAACAAAAAAAAAAAAAACAAAAACAAAAAAACAGATAAAAACACCAACAACATCAAACCAAAAGTACAGGGTTATAGAACTGAATGCAGTACTCTGGAAGTCTACAGGTTAGAGAAAGTATCTTAGTGGAAAGATTTAAAAAAAAATCTGGGAGCAGGGGTGTGAGACAGTAAATAAAATTTTGATCCCTGAGCACAGAGCCAGGAGTAAACCTTGAACACCACTGGATGTGGCTCCAACCAAAGAGAAAATATTTGGTAATTCTGCAACCTGATACCAACTTTATCACCGGTGATCACAAGAGCCCTAGCATAGTGAAACTCTGAGAAAGGCAATGGGAACAACATGCTGATGCTATTTTGACTCCATGTGACAGGAAGCAGAAACCCAGACACTGGGAATAAGACATACAGGAGAGCAAAACTTTCTGCAGAGACAGAGTGAGACACACACACACACACACACACACACACACACACAAGAAAATACTTTCTTGGAGGTTGACAGAAATTACACCTACTGCTCTCGACTACCAGAAGAACCTGGGATGGAAGCTTGGACTAATTTTTTCTATTATAGCCCTCCTGATTAGAGCTATTTTGTTTATGGAAGGAAGGAAGGAAGGCAGGAAGGCAGGAAGGCAGGAAGGAAGGAAGGCAGGAAGGAAGGCAGGAAGGAAGGAAGGCAGGCAGGAAGGAAGGAAGGAAGGCAGGCAGGAAGGAAGGAAGGAAGGAAGGAAGGAAGGAAGGAAGGAAGGAAGGAAGGAAGGAAGGAAGGAAGGAAGGAAGGAAGGAAGGGAGGGAGGGAGGGAGGGAGGGAGGGAGGGAGGGAGGAGATATGTAATCCTGTTGCAATACATATATATATGTATGATATATGTATAATATATATATGATTTAGGTATTATCATAGGACAAGTAAAACTGGTATTGATAAAGGAAACAAAGGAAAAAGTAGTATAAAGCCAGTGAAATAAATACAAGTAAGCTTTGCTAATTACAGTATACAGAGGCAGTAAGGATAAGAAGGGTTTCTAAATCAGACCACCCACATTTAATTCCCAGTCTCCAAACTTCCTAATCAAGTGATCTAACCATTTACCTAACCTTCTCTCAGCATTGCTCTCATCTATAAAGAAATAATAACAATACTTTCCTTGTAGAGAGAAACAAGTGACATCATGACGGCTGCCTATTTAGAGTTCCATTTTTAGCAATGACAAACAGATTTATTTCAGACCAACCTTCCCACTGAGATTAATCAGCGAGGGGAATAGGCAATTCATTTTTACAGCAGGTAAAAGATTCCATGGGCCTTTGGGGTCATCTTCTGGACCCAAATCCTCTTCCCCAGTTCTTTCCTGAATTCAACCACCAGAAAAGGGCAAAATATGCACCTTCTCTATATTCCTGCTTCCTTGAGAAAGTCTGGCCTTGCCTGCGGTAAGCTTTAATCACTCCTTTCCATCATTTCACTGCAGGAGAAATGAGTGGTTTGATTCTATATGCCATGGTTGTTTGTACTTTTTTTTTTCTGTTACAGAATTTCTATTCTGTTTGAAACCTGTTTCTTTATATCCAGAGAGTACCTTCTAGTAGCCAAGGGGACTGGCAAGTATCACTAGCTTATCACATGACTTAGTGTTATACTGAATAATAAGAAATTGGGGAAGGAAAGGACAGAAAAATAGGTGCGGGTGAGGAGAGGTAGAAGTCAAAAGATGAAACAAAGAAGAGCAACGAGAGATCTTGAAAAAGAGAACAAAGCACAAAGAGAAATCAAAACATGGGGTGAAGAGTCCATGGCCACCACCAGGATGCAAGCCCACCCAGCAACATAATGCAGAAGATCAAGTTTACAGGCAGACTCTGTGATTTGATGAAAATGCTTGAGAACACCCAGATTCTCAGATAAACCCACATATTTACATGCAAATATTGCAAATGCTCCCATAGTATTTAGTATTAACAATGCCATTCCAAAGAAAGCCCCCAGGTTTTCTGAACCTGGTTTTGTATTCGTGTTTGTTTGGCTGGGTTGTTTTGTTTTGTTTTGTTTTTTCTGTTTGGGGGTTGTTGTTGGTTTATTTTGTCTTAAACCAAGTCTGCCAGATTTCATGCATCCTCACAATGACCCTGGGAGAAATCTGAAACTCTTACAATTGTTCAAGTTTTCTGGTCTTAAGTTGGAACTTGTTTAAAAACTAAGTAGTTTTGCCCAATAAACATAACCCCAGATGTATAGTAACTCACGTTAACCACATAACCCTGTCTACCATAGCATGATTAGAGGGAAAATATCTGTGTACCTGTGTGTCTACATGTGCATGTCTATGTGTGTTTAAGATGCAAAACTATGAGACATAACCCTTCCTAAACATTCTGATTTTTCCAGAGCTCTAAACAAATGCTTGGCAGGATAAATGGCTTCCTATCCTGTACAATAAATCACTTTCTTGATGTAATCCAGGGGGGAAGTAGCAATTCTGCTGTGGCAGAGCCCCTCGCCTGAAAACTGGGGACTGAATACTCAGTATATGGCTTTAAAGAGGGAAGCTGCCTCTCTTGACACTTGATAAAATCAGGAGAAGCAGTAGAAAACATGCTACATTCTACCCCCAGTGCCACTCATTTCAACAGTCTAATTAAGTCTAATTAAAGAGACTTACCACCTCTTCATCTGTTTTCTGTGTCTACTGTTGATGAGTTTTGCAAAAGTCTGTGGGTAGATCATTTCCCCATTAAAATAGAAAGATAAGTAAGATGGAAAACATGGTGGCACAATGAGAGATATCTTGCTAGAGTATAAGAGCCTATTGGGAAGGAACGTATTCCATAGTCTGGTGACTGTTCCCAGTATTTAATGATCTGCTTTGATCTTGGGTCTTTATGACAGAGAAGAATGTGATGTTATCAAGTGTTCATTGTCTAGCACTATTTCAGACATCTTGGGAGGCTAAATGTATAAGAAAATAGTTTCCATCCCCAAAGACCTTAAAGTCAAGTTGGGAAACAAGAAATAAAGATATGAAAAGTTAATTAAATAACAACACAGGTTAATTAATGAGACAACAACAAAGGATAAGTTATAAGGCAAGGCATTTTTAATTTCCAGATGAGTTGCGCAGCTAATAAATACCTCAAGAGTATGTAGAGATTACTTCAAGCTGTGGTGGAAATGAAAACTTTCATGAAGGAGGTAGGATTCAAGCTGGGCCTTACCATTTGCATCAGATTTGGTTAATAATCAGAGCTTCCAATGTACCCCCACAATGTGCTATGTGATTTAGTACAGTATCTCACTTAATACCTCCCCCAAAATCATGACAAAAACATTACTGATTTTGCAGTAGGGGAAACTCTTTAAATTATGTAATTCCACCTAGGGTCTAGATTCAAATCCAAATCTAGCGCTGAAATCCACACCCTACGCAAAACATAGCACTTGGCTATTTGCTGTCTACAAAGGGTTAAACAAAAATCAGAGGGGAAAATGCAGAGTGCACTGACTATTTAATCCAGCATGGCTGACAGGTCACTTGGAGCCCTCAAGATGGAAATTTTCAATGCATGTAGCGACACAGCTGAGTAGGGAAGAGGAAGGAAGGTACTTTAGTCATCAAATTGTAAACTGTAGTTATCATCATGGCAACCAATTATGAAGGTCTTAACTGTTTAACTCAAAATATTTCTACTTCTTGCTCTCTGTGTAATTCAGCAGTACTGAATTTCTATTTAAGAAAAACTGCCAGACCTCCAGAATTCATCATCCGAAACCCAGGATAATCTACATACAATTTTTGCATAAGTTTGCAAATGGAGTTCAAGAACTCCTCCTCCCCTTGCCTGTGTGATATTCTTTCATTGACTAGCACAACCTCCAGTAGATCAGCATACCCCTTGCCTCTTCAGCTTGCTGCCCACTCAGGTGCAGGTATTTCACTCCAGGGAGGAAGAATTGAGGTCATCTGGCAGAACACAATTGGCCTGGCTGCTTATCAGTCCTAGCTCTGAGACTCTGGAGGAGAAAGCCTGCCCCACCTTGTCGATGAGAATGACAGTGAGCACTTGGCCCCCTGATCCTGGGCCACCCTCCCTGCAGCTCAGAGGAAGAGAGGAGCTGTTCAGAAGCCCTTGGACTTTATATAATAACTTGGGAGAGGAAAGGGAGGGAGAAGTAAGTCTCTATGGCCTTCAAAGAAAATAAAGAACTAAAGAGAAAAGAAAACCACAGCCAGACTGAGCCATGGATAAGAGTGTTATCTATTTTTTTCTGTTTTTTTTTTTCCTTCAGATCCTCTAAAATTAAGGGATGCAAGGCCCCTCCATATCACGGTAAATAGATCATACCTCTTATTTTGAAGGACACTGCAATAGCTGAAGTAAAAGAACAGTCACCAAAATCAACAAGACACCCACCACAGACCTCTAAAGGCTTTGGTAGATGTCTCTCTTACTAGCTGTGAATAAACAAAAACAATAGCTCCATTATCTATAGTAATTATAGTTATATTGATCCACTACCAACATAACAATTAGTTCCCTTTATGCCTGTATTCTAGGGTCATTTTTCCAGGACCAGTCAAGAGCTCAGTTCCTAGAAAGCCAGGCATAACCTACTATCACCTAAAATACCTCAATACTCTACTTTTCTTTGAAGATATGAGAATGAATTCAAAATGTTATCTATTTTTGTGCTCATGAGTTCTCTAACTTGTTCAGAGAACTGAGCTAATTCTAGAAAATCATGAATTTTAACAATTAGAGGGTGACAATGTAAGAGTAAGAGCACCTTAATTTTGCATCAACTCCCAATTATATCACATTTCTGGGTCACCATAAGACTAATTTTAAAGGCAAACCATTTTAAAGGATTCTGTAAGGAAAAACTTTTTGTTCAAGAGAGCCAGAGCAATAGTACAGCAGATAGAACACTTGTATACGACTATCAGGATTTGGTCCCTGGCACCACATATAAACTGTGAAACTTGCTAGTCAAGATTCCTTAGCACAGAACCAGAATAAGCCCTGAACACTGCTGGGAGTGGCCCAAAAATCCAAAATAATCCAAAAATTTAAAAAAAAAATCATGTTCAAGAATCTATGGTTCTCATCCTGTTCTGCCTCACAATTTGAGGGGGAAGTAATAGAGGGTACCAAGACCAAACAGTCATATGAACATTGAGTAGAAATAAAAAATGATCAGACTTAAACACCAAATCCAAAGCCAACGACAACAAAAATCGATACCTGATCTACAACAAGCTTGAAACAGTGGGGACCACTTATACTAGCAGCCTGGGGAGAGGGGGGAACAAAGGAGGGAGATATGGGGTGCATGCTGGGAACAGGGGTGGAGGGAGGACAGCATTGGTAGTGGGAATGCCCCTGATTCAATGTCACTATATACCTAAAATATTACTGTGAAAGATTCGTAATCCACTTTGGTCAAAATAAAAATTATTTTTAAAAAAGAATCTATGGTTTTATGATAAAGATTTAGAAGAATTCACATAGAAGCAATATTTCTGAGGACTCATTTAAATATTTGTTTTTTGACAAGTCTAGGGCAGTGAGTGTTGTTTGGTTCTGGACCCCTCAAATGAGAGATCCTATCATACTGTCAAGTAAAGAATCAATCAGGGGCCGAAGCAATAGCACAGCAGTAGGGTGTTTGCCTTGCAAGCAGCTGATCCAGAATGGATGGTGGTTCAAATCCTGACATCCCATATGGTCCCTCAAGCCAGGAGCAATTTCTGAGCACATAACCAGGTGTAGCCCCTGAGCGTCACAAGGTGTGGCCCAAAAGCCTAAAAAAGAATCAACCAGAGGTCCAGTCTGTCTTTAAAAACACTGAAAAATATCTTGCAAAGCCAGACAGAAAGTCATTAAAAAAAGTTTCTTCCTAGGGGCTGGAGAGATAGCATGGAGGTAAAGGTGTTTGCCTTGCATGCAGAAGGATGGTGGTTCAAATCCCGGCATCCTATATGGTCCCCCAAGCCTGCCAGGAGCGATTTCTGAGTGTAAAGGCAGGAGTGACTCCTGAACGCTGCCAGGTGTGACCCACAAAACAAAAAACAACAACAACAACAAAAGTTTCTTCCTTAAAAATAATTCAATATTTGCATAAACTATTACCAGTATTGCCTAATTAATACAACACAAAACAATAATATAAATATTACCAGATTAACTTTTAATCTATACTTATTAAAACTTTAAAATGTTTGTGTAAATGTATTTTTAAACCTTTTTTTCCCCTGCCATGAAAATATCCTCTAACTTTCCTAATGACTTTTCCCTTTACTACCTTTTCGGAGAAAGATCATACCATTACTAAGGTTGTTCTTTGTGACTTTTCAAAATCAGAATAAGGGTGAGGGAAAGAACAAAGAATAGAAGGAATACAGACATCAGAACTAGATAAAAAAAAAAACAAACAACAATTTCTCAGAAAGTTGAGCAAGACCTCTGAATAATGAAGTGAAATATGAGATGAAATAAAATAGACAAAATTATAGATATACTGCTGCGGCCTTTGCATTCAATTTACAATGTCTGAAAAATTACAAGAACTAGAGATATCGGGCCCGGAGAGATAGCACAGCGGTGTTTGCCTTGCAAGCAGCCGATCCAGGACCAAAGGTGATTGGTTTGAATCCCGGTGTCCCATTTGGTCCCCCGTGCCTGCCAGGAGCTATTTCTGAGCAGACAGCCAGGAGTAACCCCTGAGCAGTGCTGGGTGTGGCCCAAAAAACAAAAAACAAAAAACAAAAAAAAAAAAAAGAACTAGAGATATCATAAAATTTCCTCTTGGCACCTGACCTCTGCCATCTCTACAGAGCCAAATCCACATCTTGGACCCTCTTCTTGCTTATTCAACCTTTCACGTCCATATATACACTGAACACTCATAACTGTGTTCATTGTTGCTTGTGCTCTGAACCTTAAAGCCACATGAACTCATCACGCCTCACACAATGCACATTTATTTCCCCTATTATTAGGGGAGGATGACTGGCAAGGAAGAAAAAGAGCAACATCCAGCCTAGTCTCTTTTTGACTCCAAGAGAAGCAAACTACAAAGATACACATTTAGAGTATAGCAATCATATTGGGGAAGCCATATAGAAGTTCACAAAATTCAGTGCTCTACCAATACCAACTTGATTTGTATATGTTGTCAGAAAGCTCAAGAAAGTATGAGAATGGAAATGAGAAAGCTATTATTAGAAATGACAGAAAGGGATGAAATAAAAACCCAATAGGTCTGAGCAGCAAAATAACAGTAACTAAAGAAAATGATTTAGTCTCCAAGATGAAGGAGGACAAGAAACCTCTAGAAAACAACAGAACGTGAAAAAAAATGTCTGAAAAATAAAACACTGGAGAACTATAGGGTGAGTTCAAGAGAAATAATATAAAGTTATCAGAATCTCTAAAGAAGAGGAAGGTAAATTCAATGAAGAACCCCTAGTTATAGAAATCATAGCTAAGGACTCCCCAGAGTTAAGGAGTACAGGTACATAAATCCAAAAGGATCCAAGTGAAAATAAAACCAAATAGACAGCCTTTCCCTACCCACATACAGTCAGAATCATCAACAGCCTCACACAAACCCCACAGCCTCTGCGATATAAGTGGCCCAGCTTTATAACTTCACAACTAATAGCAAAAGTGATACCAACACAATAAAATTCCCAGGTACACTTGTCTTCAAGCTAAAAACTCTAGAGTCTTCTCAAAGTGTGGGTGGTAGACTCCCTTCACCCATATATTGCTGGAAGTCCCAGAAACTATACAGTATCCAGCAACCTCAGAAATATGGCCCAGACTTACAACTTCCCAAATTATCTCAAATGATACCAAGCCAAAGAATTATCTCTATTCTACAGTTCCTAGAGAAGTTGGCCATATATGTGGCCAAATGACACTTCCAAATTGTACAATATTGCAGCCCAGTAAGAGCATAGCAAATTAGATAAGAAAGTAGCATAGAGGCCCACTGATCTCAATAAATGAAATAACACATAAGGCTTAACTAGTAAGAAACTGTTTAGTAAATCCCCAGATGATAACTTTAAATATTACCATTATGAGATATAACCATTTTCACAAAATTTTTTGAAATTATTTTTTGGTAATTTCAATTGCCATTTTGTTGTAACAAGCAATATAAAATAAATTGTTTTGTACCTACTAAGAGGCAGGCAGGTTTGGGTGGATGGGAAACGGGACAAGGGTCTCACTGGTGGTCGGATTAGTACTGGCAACTAAATGTTTAAAAATACCACATCCAGATGCCAGAGAGATAGCATGGAAGTAGGGTGTTTGCCTTGCATGCAGAAGGGTAGTGGTTCGAATCCCAGCATCCCATAGGGTCTCCAGAACCTGCCAGGAGCGATTTCTGAGCATAGAGCCAGGAGTAACCGCTGAGCGCTGCTGGGTGTGACCCTCCCCCAAAAAATACCACTTCCAGGGAAGGGAAGGGACCACTATGACAATGATAGAGGAAAGTAGCTATTCTTAATCATGACTAGGTGCTAAAAAAGGTAAAGTCTCATGAATGAGCACTCTATCAGTAATAGGAGTATAAAGCACAGGCTGAAAAGAGGGGACAATGTAGGGGGAGTGCCTACCATGGAGGCATGCTTGGGATGGGAGGAAAACTGGGAATAGTGATGGTGGAAAGTAGACATTTGTAAAGGGATTGTGTTGGAACATTGTACACATAAAACAAACATAATTTTATAATTTTGTTAATCACTACTAGCTAATAAAAGTAAGGAACTTTTAAAAGGAAAAATACACCCAAATAGAAATACTCCAATATACTTTGTACTAGAGAGAGAATACTGAAAGCAGCAAAACAAATAAAGGAACCTACATATAAAGGAATTCCTATAAGATTCTAGAAGATCTATCACTATCAAATGAGACTCAGAACCAGAGAATAAAAAGTGCCTATACAAATAACTTAATAACACGGCTTAAAAAATTAAAAAATGATAAATAACATAAACCAAAAATAGGCAGGCAGAAGGAAATCATAAAACTAAGGGCAGAAATTGATGAAATGGACATCCAATAAATGATCAAAAAGATAATTTATCATGAAAGCAAGAGTTGGTTCTTTGAAAAATGAACAAGATTGGTAAACCATTAGTAAGACTCACCAAGAAAGAGAAACTTACTAACCTGAATCCAAAAATGAAAGGGGGGTGTTATACAGATATGATAGAAATTCAAAGGGTAAGTAGGGATTATTTTCAGAATTTTTATGCCACAAAACAAGAGAACCTGAAATAAAATAGATAATTTCTTGGACTCTTATAACTTTCCAAGATGATATGGAATATCTGAACAACCTATCATGGTTGAGGAAATTGAAATGGTAATCAAAAGACTTTCCATAAATAAAACTTCAGGCCCAGAAAAATTCTCTAATTATTTCAAATCTTTAAGGAGGATCTACTACCCAGCCTCTTTAAGCTCTTCCAGGAAATTAAAGAAAAAGAAATATCCCCAAATATTTTTATTCAAAGCTAACATCAACATGATCCCAAAAGATAACAGAGACACCACCCAAAAAAAGAGACAGAAGGACAGACCAATATCTCTGATGAACAAAGATGTGAAGATCCTCAACAAAACACTAGCAAATAGAATCCAACAGCTCATCAAGAAAATCAGACAACATGACCAAGAAAGATTCATTCCACAGAGGCAAAGATAGTTTAGCATATGAAAGTCAATCAATGTAATACGCCATGACAACAACAACAACAGCAAAAGAAAACATATGATCATATTAATAGATGCAGAGAAAGCATTTGACAAGTTCCAGCTACTGTTCAAGATTAAAAAAAAAAAAACTCTCTGGATGACAATTGAAGGAACTTTCTCAATATAATCAAGGTCATTTACTACAAGCCCATGGCAAACATAATCAATGGGGAAAGACTAAAAACCTTTTTGATAAGATCTGGCACAAGACAAAATTGCTCCCCCCAACTACTCTTATTTAATATAATACTAGAAGAACTTGCCATAGCAATCAGTACAGAAAAATATATCAATGGTGTCTGGATAGGAAAGAAAGGAGTCAAGTTCTCACTGCTTGCAGATGACATGATACTATGTTTAGAAAATCCTAAAGACTCTACCAAAAAAGTTTCTAGAAACAATAAATGCATACAGTAAAGTAGCAGGCTCTAAAATTAATATGCAAACACCCATGGCTTTTTGGGCCGGAGAGATAGCACAAAGGTAGAGCTTTTGCCTTGCTTCCAGAAGGATAGTGGTTCGAATCCTGGCATCCCAAATGGTCCCCTGTGCCTGCTAAGAGCGATTTCTTTTGTTTGTTTGTTTGTTTGTTTTCATTTTGGTTTTTGGGGCCACACCCGTTTGATGCTCAGGGGTTACTCCTGGAAAATGCCCCTGGCTTGGGGGGACCATATGGGATGCCAGGGGATTGAACCATGGTCATGATCTTTCCTTGGCTAGCGCTTGCAAGGCAGACACCTTACCTCTAGCGCCACCTTGCCGGCTCCACTAGGAACGATTTCTGAGCATAGAGCCAAGAATAACCCCTGAGCTGCCGGGTGTGACCCAAAAAACAAAACAAAACAAAAAAAAACAACAACAACAAAAAACATTGCTTTTCTATATACAAATAATGAAAAAGACATTAAAAAAATTCTATTCACTATTGTGCCTCAGAAAATCAAGCACCTTAGCATAAAATTTTGCTTCTTCATATAGGTAGGAGCTACAGTTTTTTGCCAACCTGAAGAAATTAGAAAAGATGGACCTTCACCCTGACTCCCCTTTAATGGCTTTATAGGGAAAATGTGAAATAGGAAAGCTGCCAGGGAAATAAGGGCAAGAAGGGCCAAGGGTACTCAACTAGCTAAAGCCATTGACATCAATTGGAAATTACATTATGCCTATCTACCCCAAGTAGAAAGAATTAACTGGACACTAACACTTAAAGAGGATGGGTGGTGTAAGAAAAGATTATGGCTTTCCCTGGTAATGTTAAAGGTAAAAGAATTAGCACCAAGGAGGCATTTTTTTCTGACCCAGTGCAGGAAAGACAACTGGATTCTAGGGTAGAATGTTGTTCTCTCCACTCCCAATAGCTGTTTAAGTTTCAGGATTGAAGAAGACACAGGAACCTCCTTTCTCTCTGTGAAGAAGAGTCAGAGCCTGAATAAGAAGGACCCCCCACACACACACACACACACACACAAATCAAACTAACTCAGCTCCCAGGACCAGGACAGAATGTAGATAATCCAAATGTTCCTGCTAATGGCAGTGACTGTGGGATGACCAGCAAGAATGAACACCCTCTTACCCAGACTGTGGATGAGGGGTTTGTGGGTCAAACTGAGATCCCTCCCTCTAAACTTTTACTTATATTATTTGTTTGGGGGTTATCTCTATTACTGTTATGTTAAAAAAAAGTATTAAAAAAAAAAGAAGTGGGTACCAATCCATGGGTTCGGGTGCTAGAATAGGAAAGTTGCTCTGAGAGCATTATCATTTTATGCTTATCCATTCTGGATAAGCATTATCCCAAAATGTGGGGTAGAGGGGGATTTTCTCTGCAGGGTATAGGAAAATGTCAGGGAAGCCACCACTTAGCAAAGAGGGAATCAGACCCTGAGACTAAGTCTGGAAATATCAGGCAGAGTTTTAGGAATGCTGTTAACAAAACCTGTCTGGCCCAAATACCAGTAGGGTCTTTAAGAGAATGTGCCCAGACTAACTTCCTAGTAGGGAAACATCAGTTAAGGCAAATAAGGAGGAGGGAGCGAGGAGCTTAACACTGCCTTAAGATTTCATGTAAGCCCTACCATCAAGCATGGAGTTGAAGAGAGCCTAGGATCAGACTTCCCCAGAAACTGCCAGCATACATCTAGAGCACTCTCTGGACTACCTAACAGAAGTGAGCCTACAAAACATGAGAAGTTAGGACCTAAGGTTCTTAAAAACAAGGTGTACTGTGTATGACTCAAAAGATGAACAAGGGTCATATGAGGGATGCTGCAACAGGTGAAGGCCAGTTTGCAGCAGGAGTGATTCCTCCTCCTGATATGAAGTGTTTCACTCAATCACCCTGAATAACTGCCCTGAATAGGCTACTATTTATTCTTTTTGTAATGCTCTCAATATGTCTATGCATAATTAATTTCCTCACCCAATTTATTTAGGCATGCATAGGTGCAGTTAAGATTCTTGTTTTAAGGTCCCAGTATGTGCCCATAAGCAGGGATGGGAATGAGGAATCTTAAGGAGAGTCAAGGATTTGACTCAAGTCCATAAGAAGAGGAGGGAATGTGGGGTCCTGGGTTCTGAACAAGGAGGGAAACCATTTTGTAAAGTCCACATGGCAGGCTTCCTTAGGTTCTAAACAAGAAGGAATACCATGTCCACGAATAGCTAAAGCAATCCTTGAGGAAATAAGATGAGAACCATCAATTTCCCCAACTTTAAATTGTACTATAAAGTAATAGTCATTAAAACAGTATGGTATTGGAATAAAAACAGACCCTCAGATCAATGAAATACAGTTGAATATTCTTCTTTTTGTTTTTGTTTTTGGGGACACATCTGGTGATGTTCAGGGGTTACTCCTGGCTATATGCTCAGAAATATCTCCTGGCTTGGGGAACCATATGGGATGCTGGGGGATTGAACCTTGGTCTGGCCTAGGCTAGTGCATGCAAGGCAGATGCCTTACCACTTGTGCTTGTGCTGCCGCTCCAGCCCCTAGTTGAATATTCTGACACTGATGCCAGGTATATAATCAATTAATTTTTGATAAGGGGGGCAAAAAATACTAAGTGGTGCAAGGGAAGCCTCTTCAACAAATGGTGTTTGGAAAACTGGTCAACTACATGCAAAACAGTGAACTCAAACCTTTCTTTTACACTATGCACAAAGGTCAAATCAAAATAGATTGAATATCTTGATATCAGATCTGAAACTCTAAGCTACATAGAAAGACACTCCATGAAATTGCATCTAAAAGCATCTTTAAAGATGAAACACCACTTGCCAAGCAAATATAAGCAAAGATAAACAAGTGAGACTATATTAAATTGAGAAGCTTCTGTACTTCAAAGGAAATGGTTACTAGGATACAAAGACTATCCAGAGAATGGGAGAAACTATTCACCCAATACTCATCAGATAAGGGGTTAATATTTAAATTACAAAAGGCACTGATAGAACTTAGCAAGGAAACAATCTAATTCCATTCGAAAATGGAGAGAAGACATTAACAGACATACTCTCAAAGAAGAAATATAGGTAGCCAAAAGGCACATAAAAAATGTTCTATGTCACTAATCATCAAGGTGATGCAAATCAATACAACAATGAAACATCATCTCACACCACAGGGATTGGCACACATCACAAAGAGCAAGATAAAACAGTGCTGGGCATAAATACAGGGAGAAAGAGACTCTCATTTACTGCTGGTGGAAATGCAGACTAGTCCAGCCGTTTTTGAAGCAATATGGAAATTCCTCAAAAAATAGAAATTGAGCTCCCATTTGATCCAGCAATACCACTCCTAGGAATATAACCTAGGAACCCAAAAACAAGATGCAAAAATTCCTCTGCAATCCTATTTACACAACTATTTACAGTAGCCAGAATCTGTTAATAACCCAAGTGCCCAAGAACCAAGAAGTGGCTAAAAAAAAAAAAAAAAAAAAAAGTTGGTACATCTACACTATGGAATCCTGTGCAGTGGTTAGGAAAAATGAAGTCATAAAATTTGTGTATACATGGAAAGATATGAAGATTGACTGAGTGAAATAAGTCAGAGGGAGAGGAATAGACAGAATAACCTCACTCCTTTGTGGGATATAAGAAAACTGAAAGATAGTATGGTAATAATATCCAGAGATAATAAATATGAGGGCCAGGAGGACCAGTCCATGTCAGAAAGCTTGCAACAAAGAACTGGTATTACAATTATGGTAGAGAAGTTTCCACAATGATAGTTGGAACTGATCACTCTACAAAAATGGGTTGCTGAAAGGGAATAAAGTGATATATATGGTATCCCTTCAATAACAATAGCATAAACCACATAGTCAAAAGGGAGAAATGGAAGAGAAAGAGAGAGAGAGAGAAAAGAGAGAGAGGTGAAATGTCAACCGAGAGGTGGGCAGGGGGGAAGTTGGGAGGGATATTAGGGACATTGGTGATGGGCAATGTGCACTAGTGAAGGGTGGTGTACATTATTTGACTGAAATTTAATCATGAAAAACTGGTGCTTAAAATAAAGTAATTAAAATTTAATTTTAATCAGTGAAACAAATATTCTATTCAGCTATTCATATTTGAAGGAATAATACAAGTTATGGGGAATTCACAACCTTGAAACTAGTTTGTTTAGTTTTATTTATTTTGTTTTTATTTTGGGGCCATAACCACGGCATTTTAGGGGTTGCTACTGAGCTCTATACTCAGAAATTACTCCTGGCAGGCTTAGGAGACCAAATAGTGTGTGTGGAATCAACCAGGTAGGACCCCTACAAGGCAAATGCTCTACCTACTGTGCTATTACTCTGGTTCCTAAGACCAGTTTCTTAAGAAACACTAAAGAAACATTAAAGTCAATAGTTATACTACTTGCTTTAGTATTTTAAGGCATTTTTAAAATTTACTTCTTGTAGATTTCACAGCTAAATGATTATTTAAAAAAATGACTCCCACTCCCCCCTGACATTCTATACTCTTATAAGGCAGAAAGCTTACATGTACTCTGAGGGGAAAGTTTCTCTGAGTGGAAAAATGGTAGTTTGTAAGACTTTTTTTTTTTTTTTTTTTTTTTTTTTGGTTTTTTTGGGCCACACCTGTTTGACGCTCAGAGGTTATTCCTGGCTATGTGCTCAGAAATCGCTCCTGGCTTGGGGGGACCATATGGGATGCCGGGGATCGAACCGCGGTCCGTTCCTTGGCTAGCGCTTGTAAGGCAGACACCTTACCTCTAGCGCCACCTTCCCGGCCCCAAGACTTTTTTTTTTAAGTAAATATTTTATTAAAAAAAGAGAAACACTTAAAAAATTCTTTAAAAGACAAAGCAAACTTCTCAAACACTTCGTTATTGAGTATGGCATCCATTCATAGTGCTTATAGTTGTCCTCTGCTAGATTCAAAATAAAAAAAAAAACTGTTTACTCCTAGTTTGCTAAGAGTTACATACTTTTTTTTTTTATTGGTTTTGTTTTTGTTTTTGGGCCACACCCAGCGGTGCTCAGGGGTTACTCCTGGCTGTCTGCTCAGAAATAGCTCCTGGCAGGGTCGGGAACCATATGGGACACCGGGATTCCAACAACCTTTGGTCCTGGATTGGCTGCTTGCAAGGCAAATGCCCCTGTGCTCTCTCTGGGCCCGAGTTTCATACTTTTTGAAATTATTCACTAATATTTTTAATGTTCTTCCTATTCAGGTAATCTTTTCACATCTACTTTTTTTACTTATCAATGCAGATACATAAACATTTCTGTAATCTTTTCTAATATAAAATACACAATACCTTTCTATTTATTTTTTAGTTATTTTGGGTTTGGGGCCACACCCAGTAACACTCAGGGATTATTCCTGGCTATGCGCTCAGAAATAGCTCCTGGCTTGGGGGACCATATGGGATAACAGGGGATCAAACCACGATCCTTTCTAGGTTAGCACATGCAAGGCAAATGCCCTACCACTTGCACTACTGCTCCGGCCCCAATACACATTACCTTTTTTTAGAATAAAACAAATGTTTATACTTCACTATGTCTATTCAAATATTTTACGTTTTTTTAAATTCTCATCTCCTCATACTCACTAAATTACATATTTTAGAATATGTCTATTTCATGTATACTTTAATGTATTAGCATAGAATGATTCATACTATTAATTTTTAATTTATATATCTGCAAAAAATTTTATTTTTGAAAAAATTACCAAAAATTTTGTAGTAATTTTATGTAAGTGTTGCTTTATTTATCTATACATAGTTAGATGTCACAACCTCCACAATATGGGATATTTAAAAATATAATAAAGGAATAACAAAATCATCAAAGGCATCAGAACTGGAGATTTTATCTACAGAACTGAGTTTACTTCCAAGAAAGAAGAAAGGAAAAGGGATTAATGGGAGAGGTTCTCAGGACATTGGTGGAAGAAAACATAAATTCTTGGAGGTGGGTCTGGTGTTGCAATAATATATGCATGAAAGTATCATTAATATATTGTAAAGCATGCTATCTTAATAGAATGGCAATAAAAATAAAAAGTAAAATTTTGTTCCTTTTAGTTCCTTGAGTATTTCCTTAAATCCAACTTTGAGAGTGAACTATGTGTGAATATTAGCTTTAGTAAGGTTAATTATATTAATTTGTCTTAGCTTAAGCATAAAATTCAAAAAGAACTTGAAAAGAAAATGCTTTAAAGTTACAAGCTTCACCCATTACCCCACCTACATCAACCAAAAAAATTTGCAATAATATTTATATTCTTCCTTATAAAGACTTGGGAAACCACTACAAAAATGATAGTTGGAAATCATCACTGGATAAGAACTGGGTGCTGAAAGGAGATAAAGTAAAAGGCATGCTACCCCTTCATAATAATTTTATTAACCACAGTGTCTAATAGGGAAAAAAGGAAGAGAGAAAGAGAAAAGGAGAGAGAGAGAGAGGAGAGAAAGAGAGAGAGAGAAAGAGAGAGAGAGAGAGGAGAAGAAAAATGTCTGTCACAGAGGCAGGCATGGGAGAGGGTTGAGGGGAGGGCAGGAGGAAAACTGAGGATATTAGTGGTGGGAAATGTGCATTGGTGAAGGTATGGGTGTTGGACATTGTATGATTGAAACTCAATCATGAGCAATTTTGTAACTGTATCTCACAGTGACTCTTAATTATTATTATGTATTTAATTTATAAATTAATTAAATAAATAATTATAATTTTGGGGAGTTTTCGGGCCACACCTGTTTGATGCTCAGGGGTTACTCCTGGCTAAGCACTCAGAAATTGCCCCTGGCTTGGGGGGACCATATGGGATGCCAGGGGATCAAACCACAGTCCTTCCTTGGCTAGCGCTGGCAAGGCAGACACCTTACCTCTAGCGCTACCTCACCGGCCCCTATAATTTATTATTTAAAAAAAAAAAAGAAAGGCATATAAAAAGACTTTAAGTAGACTACTGAGTTTACACATACAACAGGAAGTGAACAGTCACTTCATGAGAGCTAACTCTAAATGAATGGCATTAATTAACGGCAACATTCCCAGCTGATTTGAGTTTTCAGCTTTCCTTCCAAAACAATATAATTCTTACTACACAAAACCCCTATTTAAATGAGGTCATGTGACCAGAGAGTGAGTCAATGTAAACACAAATCTGCAAACTATAGTACCCAGTATGCTTTGATCTCCAAAGGGAAGAAATAATTTTTATCCTCTAATGGGAATGAATTGAGGATAGAGCAGGAGGGGTCCCTTTAGAGATTATACAGAAGCTTGTCCTTGAATTCAAGGAAATTCATATAGGTCTTACCATAAATATACTTTTCTATTTTCTCTCTTCTGTTATTTTTAATAAATCGATCTTGTGTTGAAATAACTATTTTATGTGAGGTCAATAGTAATAGTAATAATTGAGTGTTTATATACAAAATACTTATAAATCATAAAGAACTATATAAATATGACATCAATGGCAACCCATCTTGGATGTTGAACTGAAAAATAAAGAAGTGTAGAGGTTTAAGGCAACAGTTATAATTATTGAATTGGCCAGCATTCCTTCAGGAAAATGGCAGCAAAATGAGTAAATATGAGTAAAACTTTGGAGTTTTAGTAGGCACAAAATTCCAGGCTAATTGATCAAAAGATATGTAATGGGTTAATAAGAGTTTTTTGGGTAGGTTGGAAGGTGGCAGTTCATATCCTCAAAGGAGCCATCTCATCTGAACTGTCACTAGAAGCAGTTTTAACAGAAAAAGAGAATGGGAGAATATGGGGCTAAAGAAATATTACAGGGGGTAGACACAGGGGTCTCAAACTCGTGGCCCGAGGGCCATTTGTGACCCTCCATACAACATTTTGTGGCCCTGCCCTAGAAGAATCATTTTTTGTTTTGTTTTGTTTTAGTTGTTTGGGTCATAGCCCCCAATGTTCAAGGCTTACTACTGACTTTGCACTCAAGGATCACCCTGACTTTGCCTTCAGTGGCCCCAAGGTAAATTGAGTTTGAGACCCCTGGGGTAGAGCATTGCCTTATACAGAGTTGACTAGGGTTCAGTCCCTGGCACCCCACAGGGACACCCACAACCCACCATACTTGAGTCCCCTGAGTGCAGAACAGAAATTGGGAAAGAATTGCTAAGACTGCCTCTTGGTAACATTGAAGCTTTGGCTACCTTATTTGGAAATGGCCTTAAGTCATTTCTGGCATAGGATGTGTGTGTAAATTAATGAATGGATGGACATGGTCTAAACCTCCCCCAAAAAAGAAAACAGAGAGGAAGGTGGATTGCAAGCTTGGTATTTGCCAAAGTGATCAATAAATTACCTCTGAGTTGTACCTACTATAACATATCCACAAACCTAAGCCAAAAGTTTCCAAGTAAGTATGTGACCTGTCCTTCACTAAGGTTTTTGGGAAAAGGGCAAGGTAAGAACAATTATCCCTACCCAAAATTGCAGCTTGGATTCAATTTTAATCAGCTCTTTTCTTTTCATTGGAACTAGTTTCAAGGTCCTGCTACTTTTCTTTTTAGGAGTAGTGGGTAAAAAAGCTACACCTCTCATTGCTCACAGTCCACTCCAAGTCTGGAAGTTGCTCCTAAAGATGCTCTGAAAACTACAAATTAACAGGGACATAAAGCACACACTCAACTTGTTGAATTCTCTTCAACCCACATCTCTATTGGGATGTTTTTTTGGAGTGGGGCACAACCAGCCATGCTCGGGGGTCACAATCAATCCTGACAGGTTCACGATATATTGGCATCCATATGGGACACCAAGGATCAAACCTGGTTAGGCCATGTGTAAGTACAACCCACTCTGCTATCTCTCAAGCCCCAGTCCTATTGTTAGAGTCCAGAGTGGAAGAACGAGACTACACAATTGAAGTAAAGCTGAATTGTTCCAGGGGTCCTCAAACTTTTTAAACAGGGGGCCAGTTCACTGTCCCTCAGACCATTGTAGGGTCTGACTATAGTAAAAACAAAACTTATGAACGAATTCTTATGCACACTGCATATATTTTATTTTGCAATGAAGAAACAAGACAGATACAAATACAATATGTGGCCTGCGGGCCATAGTTTGAGGACCACTGGAACTTAATCCATCTGCCAACAGCCCCCAAAATGGCTGACCAGGGTCATCTCTAGGAGATGAACCCCAACCAAGGTCATGAAGAGGATTTTAAGGGAGGGATATAGAAAAGTTCTAGCTTTTTCATTATCTTTAAAATTATTGGCTACTATCTAGGCCAATCTGCTTCTTACTGCTCCCTTGTATCCTTCCCTGATAGGCAACCTGGTATGGCCAGGTAGTTTGGGGCGGTATTAATGGAAATAGTCTTAAGGAAATCTTAAGGAAACATGGTGTAAGCCGTTACAAATGGCATTCCTTTTTATTCAGAAAGAAGAGGAGCCTGCCATGTGGCCTTTACAAAATGGCTTCCCTCCTTGTTCAGAACCCAGGTCCCAACACTACTTCTTTAAACTCTGGAAGAAAATAAATCTGACTTAACTCCCATCCTACATGATTCTAGCTCAATCTTAAGGACCTTCTATGGTGACTCCATCCTCAGATTTCCTCTTTCTGGAGATCCTTTTGTTGTCCCATCTTCCCACCTATGATTCCTCTCCTCCCAGTCCCATACCAAATTGACTATTAGGTGTAGTCTTAGCCCTGTTGAATCTCCAGAGCAACTACCCCCACTAAAGCTGGTGCAGACTGCTAACAGATCTTTCAACTTAAGATGTGTATTTTGGGAGCTGAGGGTTCTAAAAGTGCTCACACAAAGCACGACAAATAACAAGTGTTTTGGCAATCTCCACCCAGGGTCTCCCTTGAACATCTCAACATCTCACTCCTCACTCAAGTGGCAGTTTCTGCATCCTGTTCCCCCACCCCTTCATTTACTTCTCTGTGTTCTCCCACCTTTATTATGCAAAGTAATTCTCATCTTCTTTGTCTCATCCCTTTCCAAATCAACCTTTAAGATGATGATTAAAGAGGCTGGGATGGGGAGCTTTATCTTTCCTTCAAAGAGGTCGTGGGGTAGTTTTACTAAACAAAGAACAGCACACCACGCACATTCATTTTAAGTGGAAATAGTCACTGGCCTCTAATGACACACAGACCAGCTGCAATTGGTTCTTGTTTTCAAGGGAGAGACTCTTCCTTTCTGCTCTGGTGAAGGAGAGGGAGGAGCTTAAGGAACTTTTCCTGAATTATCCAGACTCTTCCTTTCACTTTGTGCTTGAATTTACTTGGCCCAGGAAAGCCAACGTGTGCTTAGGTTTTCCCGCTGTTTCCCCAGTCTGTGAAAAGAGGAAATAGCTGATTCCAGTATTTTTTTTTAAATCCAGCAAAATACCCAATAGCTTAAATGTGCAAACTGAAGCAACTACACCAGTCCAAATTAAGCCAGTGGTCAACAAATTGGCTCTTTAGTGTCAGCTTCCTTATGGCTGTTAGGATCCTTCCATCAATATACCAAGAGAGAGCAGAACATGTGCAGCAGCCACAAGAATCCAGCTGACTGACCTGTGTTGTGACAATTTTCTTCAAGTTAGGACATATGGTACTTGGTTTGGATTTTTAAGTGTTGACAGAGAAACATGGTGTCAGAAAGTGATGGCAATCTGGGTTTTAATTCGCAGACTGCCTCTTCGTACACTGAAGCTTTGGCTACTTTATCTGGAAACTGCCTTAAAGTCATTTCTGGGGGTAGATAAATAAATGGATGGATGGATAGACAGATTGATGAATAAATAAGCTAAGTTTATCTATAAAAGACCTATAATTTTCACACAGCCTTTTTGCTTTTATTATTAAGAACTGAGTTGCCTTTTTTGTTTTTCAAAATTATTTCTCTATGGCCAGAAGAGACATTAAAGTGGAATATTCCCAGAAATGTAGATAGCAATGACTTTCGAAAGGGCCACAAAGGAAGTCCTTTACTATAATACAAGCTTCCCTGCCAGTTCCCATTGGGTTAATCCCATCCCCCAATTCCACATCGCCTTCTATCATTTCCCACCCTGTCCTTTTTTCTCCGAAAGCTGTACTTGTGAAAGGCTCTGTGACCACTCTAGCTATTTCCTTTGAGGATGATAACACTGCAGCCTGAAGCTTCATTATTATGCTAATCAAGCTTGGTCTGAGCTGCTTTCATAACTGCCACATTAAAGCATCCCACATCGGGGAGGCTTCCCAAGCTATTTGCATGGCACTGGTTGAATATTAATGAAGGATGAGCCGGGGAGGAGTTGTTTTTGTTTATGTTTTGAAGCCCAACCATCAGGTAAAAGGACCCAGCTTTCAAAGCCATAAATAAATAAGTAAACAACCAAACAGATTATAAAACACAAATGAGAGTCAAATGAAGCTGCAGAGGAAGCACAAAAGCCTTCTTTGGGTAAGAAAGTGCTGCCTTTAAACTGTTATTCCAAGTTTCAACAAGAACCAGCCTATCTTCCTCACTATAAGAGTAACCCTTCAGAGGTTCATCCCTGCTTAACGGAAGGCTTTGTCCCACTTCTGAACACAAGCAAAACTGGTGTCAAAGGTAAAAACTAAGTATAGTTAGAAACTAGAAGAAGATGGAGCTGAAACTTGACTAGAGCTAGATGCCTTCAAGACCTGAGCCACTGAAAAGTTTATACAGGTGAAACTGTGATCAAAGTTGGCTCCATTTCATGGGCATTTTATGGAAATATGAAGGAGGAAAAGTTGTCATTCCAAGAAATATTGCTGAACAACTCAGAGGGTATGAGAGCTTCTGACCTCCTTTCTGGCTATATGTCAGGAAACTAGGCTGAAAGAGGAATTCTATACAGTACCAGATTGGACAGGTCAGGCTTATACCAGGGGAATACTTATGAGAAACCCCTCCCCAGCTCATTAACTCATATTTCCTAAAAAAAAAAAAAAAAAAAACACCATTCCTCCTTGAAACCCAGCCCACAGAAAAAAAAATTCTGTCCCCTTACCCATCAAAAAAACATTGCTGGTTTCTACTATTATTAGGTGAACTTAACTATATTAGAGATGGTGCCCCAGTTACCAAGTTCAACTTAAATCTTTTTTAACTTTGAAGTTATTGTAACACATACTTAATAAGAAATTGTTCATGATCCTCCCTTGCCATGCCAGACTATGGCAGACAGTCCAGTCCTAAGTGAGACACACCAACACAATGGTCGTCAAACAGTATGCACAGTATAAAGGGTGGCCCAGGTCCTGCAACTTCATTATCCAGCAATTAATTCAAAGTTCAAAGCTTTTGATAATTCTTCAGGCCTTGTGCTCTTTCAGTTATGCATGTTAATGGTCAGAACCCATCCAACCACTTAGATGTTCATGCTCAGTGCAGTGTTCAAGAAATTCCATGAGGTATTCAGCATTTTACTATAAATTAGTCTTTGTGGTGAGTGGTTCTCCCCACCATTGATCATGATTTTCATTGGGCTAAGCTTTTCCTCATTTACAAATTTTGTAACTGTTCAGAGCACAGCCAGGATGTACTGGGCCCAGCTACGACATCAACTTGCCAAATTTTCAACTAACAATGGTTTATTTCAGGACATAACCCCACTGTACATTCAAGAAAGTTCTGTATTCTCTGTTCTTCAAGAATTATGTGGTCTTTACATAATTCTAATCACACATGAATATTTATAATTACTTATATTAGGTATACAGTTTGATTCTAGAAAAATGGACTATAGTCTATAATGGACTGCTATCGTCTTTCTCACTCCTTGCTGACAGATGGCTGCAGATACTTCAAAGGCTTGCAGTAACCCTCCTTCCTTTAAGTAGAGTGTTCTGCAAGTATAATATATATAGGGAATATATATAAATGCATAGATATAGGAAAGGGGTATAGGAAGGTTCTAGACTTTTGATGATCTTTAAAATTATTTGATTGCTGTCTAGGGATCCCTTTGTACTGCTCCCTTGTGTCCATTCCAGATAGGCTACCTGGTATGGCCAGGTACCTTTGGGCAGTGTTAATGGAAATAGACTTAAGGAAACCTAGCATGTGGCTTAAACCACGTGGTCCTTACAAAATGGCATTCCTCCTTATTCAGAACATAAGAGGAGCCTACCATGTGGCCTTTACAAAATGGCATACCTCGTTTCAGATCCAGGACCTACATTAGGTTGCAATCCTCTAATCCTCTTGACCTCTAAGAGACCAAGAAAAATAATTGTGCATCATTCTAAAAATTGGAGGAGGTACAATCTAGGAACTTTGTCTGCTTTGTGCACTTGAATGTAAGCAGTTCTTAAGACTGTGGCAGCCCCAGTGAAACCAATCATAGTAATAGTCAAAAAAATTATGAGGCTACCAATAGAAGCCTGATAACCCAAAGTAGCTGAAACCAAAAATTTCTGCCACCATTTACTGATCTTATAGATGTTTGACATAATGAAATTACCACATTCATATTTGGATGCCCTGACTCATAAACAAAAAATTCCTCACATAGCCTCTTATTCCTTTGGAACAGAATCTTAATTTTCTTTGACTAGAGTACCCCATATAAACTGGAATTAAACTACAGGTGAAGGTCCCATCTTTTTATAAGAATAAATGTGACCTAGATGTGGAATGAAATGGAAGGGGAATTCTGTTTGAGACTTCTTGAAAAGGTTCCTTGCTTTAAGAGAAAAAGACTCAAGACAAATTTCAGAATCCTTGCTGGGTAATGTTGTGCTTGAGTGGCCCAAATAGGAAACCAAAGTAGCCATCTTACAACTGCTCAAAAAAGCAAGTTCATGTGCTGTGTTTTGAGAAATGAACTTCAAGTTGGGTTTGTTGTTTTTTTTTTCTGTATGTCTAAATAACAATGAGCTTTAGAGTCAACCTTTAAGAATAGATGACCTGTAGTTATCCCTCCATTCTTTTGACTTCCAAACACTTTTGAGGAAACAAATGGAAACAATGGCCTAGGAGTAAGACAGAAAGAACTCCAGGCATCCCAATCCTCCCCCTCTGGGTTCCAGAGATCTGAGTGCCACTTTGGGATGTGCAGTCAATACCTGTGCCAATCGCAGATTATCGCGATGCTTGTGAGTTTTTATTTTATGATGACTTCTGTTTTCTTTTTCCTTTAATCACTGTTAAAAATTTTATAAGGAAAAAGGAAGGCCAGGATAGATTAAGAAAGCCTGTAACATTCATCACATCTCTAAAAGATGGGTTTTATTAATCACATGCTTGTTAAAAGCTTTCACGAATATCAAATTCCTTTATGTCTTTCCCTTACCCTACCCACCCACCCCCTCAGAAAAATAAAGAAAATGAGACAGAGAATACAGTTGCAGTGCTGTTTGCTTTTATTTTCCTGTAAAGTACTTCGGCTTCAGTAAAAAAAAAATTGGGTGGACTCATTAGAGTGTTTATGGCATACAATTTCACCAATGTTTGGTGTATGTCAGGATAGAAGGGACCATTGCCCCAGTCTATGTGGTCAGCTAACCATCTCTAGCTACAAGCATCAAATGCTTCTAACCCCCAAAAAAACAAAGTTTGAAAATTATTGTAAATTACTAAAGCCTAAATGGCTGCCATTATATCTCCATAGATACAATCACAGTGTTTCCCCCAAAATAATACATCCTCCAAAAATAAGACATACTTACAGGTTTCCTTGTGGTTAAACATAAGGCATCCCCCCAAAATTAGGCTCTGTCTCAAAATGAAAATTAATTTACCATAAACTGCTTGCTAGGGTTGCCCTGACTGGTGTTATAGGATTCAGTTTGTATTGTATTTGGTTTGTATTGACAACTACCGTCCTACCATACCACATACAGGTAATAAATTTTCTTTATTTTCATTTAACAATGAATATGTACAGTATTCTTCTGAGAAAATTAAGACACATCCTGAAAATAAGACCGAGCACATCTTTGGGAGCAAAATTAATATAAGACACTGTCTTATTTTCAGGGTATGCTTGGTAGCTAGAATCAGCTCAGCAAGAAACAGACTTTGTGGTCCTTTATCTTCTTTTCCAAACTGAGAAAAAACATCACCTGAACACAGACTTTGATTGGTACCACCAGTTCTTAAATGATATCATTCCGTTTCATTAAAAAAATACGTGTTTTTTGGGAGGGGAGAATGTTACACTGGTGAAGGGGGCTGTTCTGTTTGTGACTGTAACCCAACTATAATCATGTTATTTAAATAAAAATATATTAAAAACTTTAAAAAATATACGTGTTTTTTTATAATGTCAACAACAACAAAACTATTATGGTTCCCAGTTAGGACTGCTAATCAGTTGGGTAGTTTGCATATCTTCTCCTGGTCTATGTGGGTCTTCTCTGGTCACTCTTTCTTTTTCTTCCCGAAATGTTCTTAAGGGTCATTGGACCACTTCAGCACACAAAGTATGAGAGTACATGTGAAATCCCTGCCTTGTGAAAGAAAGACACACTGTCTACCTTTGGGCTTGCCTCATTCCCTATAGAAATTTAACTCTTTTATTATTTTCTTTTCTCTTTAATCTTTTCTTTTCTTTTTTTTTTCCACTCCTGGAATTCAAAACCATGTCTTATTTTTTTCCTTTCCCCCAAACCCTTGTTTATGCTGCCACTAAGTCACACCTCTAGCTCCACAACCTCTTGTTTATAACCAAATAGCTAGCTCAGTGTTTCCCAAAGTAAATGATATGGACACATATCATACTCCATCCCCCATTCCCAGAATATATACTTTCTGTCTCTCTGTCTCTGTCTCTCTGTCTCTCTCTGTCTCTGTCTGTCTGTCTCTCTCTGTCTCTGTCTGTCTGTCTGTCTGTCTGTCTGTCTCTCTCTCTCTCTCTCTCTCTCTCTCTCTCTCTCTCTCTCTCTCTCTCTCTTCCTCAACTGGAACTATCCAAGGAGAAGAAGTAGAAGCATCAGTTATAATTGAGATGGTGAACACTTCTATTTGTTTTCTAAGAGAAGGTAGATTTCCAGGGGAACACTAAGTGACTTTTTTCTGAAAGGTATACTAGAGGCCAATTAAGTCTAGAATCATGTGAATTAGCTTCGAGATGAATTGGTTTCATTAGACAGCATTTCACTGACAGTCAGTTTCCATGAACCTATTGGCAGTGTTAAATGAGAACTCACTGTGTTAGGACGACATTGATCAATGTGGTCTGCACATGAACAGGCTTGCACAGTTAGTGGCCACTACCCAAAGCAGCTCTTGTGCAGAAAAACAGAAGTGTATGTCACCAAGGCCTTAAAAGCCAAAAGTTCATTCTTTTGAGGACCAACAGAGCAGAGTATAAAGAGCACTGGCCAAGGACAACAGACTGGTCACAGTTCTGACTATGGCACAACACTGTGCCCTTCTAATTCCCACTGCAAATTTGCAAAACCCCATAACCCCTACTCCACCTCCAAAAAAAACACCAAAACTATATGTCCCTATCCTTACCCCTGAAACTAGTAAATGGGACTTTATTTAGGAAATGGGTCCTTTGTAATTAAGGATGCCAGGAAGAGATCCTTCCTGATTGAATCCAGACTGAATTTGGTGATTAAAACCAGTTATCCTTCTAGAAAAAAAGAGAAACTGAGACATGGCTAACATGTCTCAATGTGTCTGCAGGCCCAGGAATACCAGGGACAGTCAGAAGTCTTTAGAAGCTACCAGGGTGGCCTGGGAGATAGGGGGTGGATAGAGTGAGAGGAGAGAAGGGTAGAGAAAGAAGAGAAAGGGAGGAGAGAGAGACAGAGACAGAGAGAGACAGAGAGAGAGAGACAGAGAGAGGGAGACAGACAGACAGACAGACAGACAGACAGACAGACAGACAGAGAGACATCCCTCACAGTTCCCCCAGAAGTCACACTGCTGATGCCTAGGTTTTAGATTTCTATCTTTAGAACTGAGAGAAAAGCCATTATTGTGGCCTAATGCCTTTTTAGGGGAAGGGGGATCCCCAGTGGCACTCGGGGAGCATGGGATCACCCTTGACCATACTCAACTCAACTGTGCAAGCCAAAGAGTTCAATGTTCAGTCCTGCAAGGTAAGGGGACTGAGATCCAGCAGTACTGGGAGTCATCAGTGCTACTCAGAGGCACTCAGGGAATGGAACCATAGACTCCCCCCAGGATATCAAACTCCACGTGCCAGACACGTATTTTATCCCTCTGAACCATCTCCCCACCCAATTTCTGTGGTTTAAAGCTGCCCAATTCGCAGTACTTTGTTAGAACCACCCAGGGAAACTAATAAAGATTTTCCAGTTCAGAGATTACACCTGATAGCATCTATGAATAGAATCATCTCTCTCTCTGTTCTGTGATTTGGGGTGGAGTTGCAGGGAAATCAAATTTACATTAAAAAAAATGAAGACATTAGAATCCTTTGTTCTGAGGTTAGAATGAAGGCTGATGCTCAGCTCCACAAATTACTTCTTTCCTTTTTTATCTAGATACTAAAACACTCAAAAATTGCTCTTTAAAAAATTCTAATCCTGTCATAAATAAAAGCAATATGAATCTATCTAAGTGTGAGATCTGTAATTTAACCGGGATGATCCGGACCTGCGTTTACATGATGATGAGATTTGACTGAGCTCCATCTTGTTGGGGCACAGCAAAGAAAATAAGCAGAAAAGGATGCTTACTTCAGCAAGACTGCTCCCCTTTTACAAGTTTCTCCTGAAACATAAAGTTTGTCACTCAAGAATTCAGACTGATGAACAGCTGGAGACAAATAGGTCCCGACAGACTTTTATCCCCCATTCATTCCACTGTAGATACTCAGGAGAAATATCATTTGGGCAGAAATTGGGCTGGGATCACATTGGGGAGTAAATGAAACAAAGCCCTGTTAGGAGGAAGTGGGGGTAGGCTGGTGAAGGCAGAGGAGGTTAGGGGAAGAGAAAAAAAGGCAGAAACTAAACTTGTGAACAAATACATGTAAGACTTTTCTCAATTTGTGTCATGTGCATATCCCAGTAAGCCCATCATGGGTTGAAAACATTGTTAAACTGAGAATGCATTTTGTGTACCTGACCTAAGGGCCATCATAGCTCAGTCTAGTTTATCTTCTCTTTTCAGGAATAGAATGATGGCCAGTGGAAGAGGTGCTGTGAGGAGAAAGTTCCTTTGAGGCTATTAGAGTGCTTTGAGGGGAACTACAGATACAAGATAGCCTTGGAGAGGTGGACAGGGGCCAAATTTCCAGGCCTTGGAAGCCATGATAATATGTCAGGCTTTTATTAAATGTGCAATAGGAAGCACCTGAAAAAAAATAACTTTAGCATCTTATTTTGAAAGGGGCAGAAATATATGCAGGGAGATCACAAGGAGGCCCTGGCTGAGATCCAGAAGAGATGTGAGAGTGCCAGCCCCCTGGTGGGAGCTATGCAGATGGTGGGGAGAGGCAGATCAAGAGGGGTCTCTGCTGATCTAACAAACAGCAAAGGATGGGCTTCCTCCATCCCACTGGCATTCCCTTACAGAGCTGCCTGACTGTCCAATGGGCAGCCCTGCCAAAAACAGAGGCCCTTTCCAGTAACTCCTGCCATTTTACTAATTCAAACAGCTGGAGGGGAAGGAAATTCATCTACAAGTTAACAGTGGGATGTGGTTGAAGGAACCACAAAGATGATTGTCTTTTACTTCTTCATCTCAAACAGCTGGGCTTAACAGCCCCCTCATCCCACACTCCATCTCCCCTAGGAGACCAGGCAAACTGAAGCAATAATTAGAGAACAAGGCTGGGAATGCTGTTCTCAAAGGACATGAGAACAAGGACCAACTTGTGGAAACCTAGGGCTACAGTGGCAAAAATGAGTTATTAGCCCAAAATGAGAATGCTTGGGTGGGGGGATCTAGGAGTTGAAGAGCAGGCCCCTGCCCCCCTACAGAAGAAAAGCCTGGTGCATCCAGCTGGCACCCATGTTAGAAAACTGCAAGAGCAACTGAATGGAATTAGATTTGGAATTCCCAGGGGCAAAGGGATGGGGGATCCCTTGCCTCTAGAGGTATTTGGGCAGAGAGGAGAAGACAGTTTAACAGGAGTTTTGTAGAAGGATTCATATATCTGGTATGGGCTGGATCATCCCTAAGAGGCCCATTAATCTTCCTTTTAGCAGCTGCTCAAGTGTATGATCACAAGGAACCTGGGGCTGGAAGAAGTCAACCCTCTGAAACATTCCCCAGCCTTCTGAAAGAAGATTGTCCAAGACCAAATTCTTTCTTTCCTCTCCTGAGCATTGCACCAGCTGATACTACAGACCCCATCATAATAAACAAAGTGTCTGCCAAAAGACTTGGCAAAAGGTCGCTCTCTCCAGCATCTCTTTCAGCTGTTTCCAGTGCTAAGAGAGATGGGGGCTTCTCACTCAGCATCTGCAGAGCTGCTTTCTGCCTTACTAACCTCACTGTGCAAGAAACCACATCAAAAACTGGCCAGGTTACAATGCTTTGCCCCAAATGATGCTAAGTTGGGCCAGGTTCTGGGTGTGCATGTGGGGCATCATTAAAACTCAGGAGAGGATGTGAGCAAAACATCAGGGCCCCAGGGGGTTCAAACAAGTGCCATAAGGCTGAAAAAGCAGCTCTTTAATAGCCGAATAAGAACAGGAAGTTTCCCTTTGTTAAACAGCAGCCCTAATGACTTCTCTCTGCTTTCCTCCTCAAGGCCACCTAATTATGTCACATATAGCTGCACCTCACATTCAGGGCTCCCTCATTTTCTGGGTACCCTACTGTCAATCTTGCAACCCCCAATGTCATAAAAGCCAGGCACGTTTGTGGCTGGACAGTGGAGTTTGTAGCCGGTGTTTCTTCTGCCTTTGGACTGACAAACAAGCTCTCATTATATTTCCGTGGTAAAACAGGGTAAAGAGAATAGTCCCTCCTTAAAAGAATTCCTCTTGTTTCATCTTCTCCCAATTTAAAGGAATATCATACTGGTATTTAAGATTAAAGCTGGTATCTCATTTCCAAACAAAGAACTAAATAGGATCTCAGCAGTGGGTAGACCATAGATCCCCCCCCCCACACACACACACACATTCTTTTTTGGCTCAACCTGAATCAAAAACAGGAACTAATAGGATTCTTGGCAATCATGTGGGTGTTACAATGGTCCCTAAGATCACCCAAAATGACCAGACCAGTTATACTGCATCCTCAAAGATCAGTGTCATCTAGTTCTATAGAAAACACCAGGATTTGGATGTTGTCCCAAATGGAAAACGGGGTCACCCATTTTAAAAATGATTTAGAGACTCCATTGCCCTACAATTGCCTAATCTTGCATTGATCTATTTTTTTCCCCATCCAACTGGTTTTGAGCATTTCTTTTGGGTCTAGGGGGTTATATAAATAGATAATAATAAGTAGGAGGATAATGAATGGATGGATGGACGGATGGATGGATGGACAGATGGATAGATGGATGAATGGATAGACAGATACAAATAGACACTCCAATGTTCCGACCTAATCACTTTAAGATGTGAATCCACTAAAATGGGTTGTGTGATTACTCAGAGCACACCTGCCATATCTGAACTTTAATTCAGAAGAGCCCTTGCCTTAAGGTTAATTTCTGTCACAGGAAACTTTTCTCCTTAGTACTGCACACTGCAACTCATGAATATTCCAATATCATAAATCTGAACTCTGGCCTTTGAAAAAGACACTTGAAAAACCTCCCAGGCAGAATTTCTTTTTTAACTCTCCACTAACCTCTCTCTTCCAAATCCCTTGTTGATATCTGTCATACTGTCACTCAATGTTTGCCCATGTGGCTTGGGGAGGATAGTGCTTTGTGAGGGGCTAGTAGCATAAAATGATACATTATCCCCTTTTAAAGCCAAACAAGTCTAGATTTTAAATGAATTCTTCTACTTTTCAGGTGGTGAAATAATATGGCCACCTGTCTGAGTGCCAATTTCCTCCTCTTTTAGTTCACTTCCTTCACTCTGCAGTTGAAAATGTACAAGGAGAGTCTGCATGTATACAGATCTTGTGTCCAGAATCTGCACACAGAACAGTTTCTAAGTGAAATTCCCTGGTGGAATGGCCTGTTCTTCAACCCTCACAGCAACTGAAGTGGTTGGTTCCCACCTACGAAAGAAGCACCCAAACAGAGTACAAATACATCATGCTGAAAAACACACACACACACACACACACACACACACACACACACACACACAAACTTTCACAGAAGCATCATATAAGTCAGCTACCAAACATCAGGGTTTTATGAAAAAGTTCAAAAATGTCCTGATGCAGAATGCCCTCAGGATTTGTCTAAAATGAATGAAATTTACAGTAGCACCATTAGGAAAATAAAACATGGTCACAAATGCTACCAGACACTTAAGGAAAGTGGGTGAGCTCCTCTCTCTTACTTCCCAAGAATAAAGCAACCTCTCTACTCTGGGAAGCAGAAAGGGAGGATATCTCCTAATGATGTAGGTTATTGCTAGTCTTAGTCACTTTTGACCTACTCTACCTCCATTTTCTTACTTGTGAATTGAGCCCCCAAATACCTTGCTAAGTTATTGCATTAAGTGAAATGAGCGCTATTTATTGCAACAAAGAAAGAGTCCAACTAATGTGTGTGGCACTGTTGTGGATGTCAGGTGACTGAAGGCATATTATGTTGGCTTTTACATCTTAGGCTTGTTTCAACATTTGAAAAGATATTAAAATGCCTCTTTCAAGAAGTTTTAGGTAGATTAGTCACTGCGGACTGTCAAAATAGGAGAGGAAGCAGCATAACATCTGATGTTTTAATTTGCTCCTAAGAAGAGACTCTTATGATCTTGCTCATGTTTGACAGGTTACTGCTGTTAGAGCAACTCCTCAAAACTCCTCCCCCAGTATGTGGTCCATTTGGGAACAATAAAAGAATGAGGAGTGCCAGAACCTATTCCAAGAAGAGAGAACATCTTTAGTTTCTCCTTGGAAGTCAACATAAGGTTGTTGGCATTGGAACTGAAGACTGTCTCGATCTGTAGCAATGTCTGATGTCGAGACACAAATTCGTCATGCAAATACACAGAGGGTGCCTCTGAGCTGGGCCTCTCCAAGACTGTGTCCCCAGGGAACTCTAGGAGAGTCCTCTTGTTCCTGACAGGAAGCTGATGGGGGTCTCTGCTCCCTTTTAGGTGAGGTAGCTATGGCCTCCAGTTATGACTCTCACTAAATCAGCTGTGAAGTCTATAGACACAGCTACTAAGCCAGCTTCTCTCTTGGTGGAACAAACATTTTATGGTTTGCAGCACCTCAGTAAACACCTCTATCCACAGGGCCCTCAATGCTTGCAACCAGACCATTCTACATAAGAAGCTCTAACTTCAGAAATTATTGAAGCTGGCACCCAACCACCATATATTCATTCAAATGAGTTAGCCTATAGGAACATTCAGATGGAAACATATGACCATCACAGAGCAATCAATGAAACTGGTACTACCCTAATAATCCAAGCTTTATTTTTGATGAAAACTAAGTTTCAGCACTCATTATGACTCTGATCAACCTCCTTTCTCCCTTCTCCTTTCTAAAAACATATTTATTCATTTTTCCTCAGTTTTTCCTGATATCACTAATCCCCTTATTTCTTTCTTTCTGTTTTTCTTTCTTCATACAAGTATCATGAGGCAGGTTCAGAGGAGAGAGAGAGGTTTTGACAGAGGCAGGCTCACAGGGCTGCCAGGGTCTGAATGCAAGAAGCAGAACTAAAGGGCATGGGGCAGAGCGGATTGTATAGTATATAGGTATTTTTGCCTTGCACATGTAGCAGACCTGGATTTGATCCCCAGCATCCATATGATCCCCTAATCACTGCTGAGAATGAGCTTTGAGTGCAGAGACAGTAGTAACCCTGGGTCTCTGTTGGTATGGCCCCAGGGAAAAAAAAAAAAACAAGAAACGAAGTAAAGGACATGACTGATGACCCGGGGGAGTCTGAGAGGAGGGAATCTGGCTTGTCAGTCAAAATGGATATATAAATATGGAGGTGGGGGATAAAATTAATTTGGTAATGTTGAGTTGCAAATGGAATTATCAATATCACCTCACATCAGTGAGAATTGTATATATGAAAAAAGATAGAAAAAAATTAAGTATTCTCAATCACTCTTAGTAGAACTATTACATGTTTCAGCTCCTGGAAAATGTTGAGATGCATCACAAGTTACCAAATTCCCTTCTGACCTATGATTCTACTCCTGAATATCTACTCCAAGAACACAAAAGCATTAATCCAAAAAATACATATGCACATCTACTGTTTGTCACAACACTATTGACAAAAGTCAAGAACTGGAAACAACTCAATTGCCCAGTAACAGATGGTGGTAACAAAGCTGGGTGTAATACTATGAACATAGATGAAATGCAATTCACTGCAATTTGAATGGAATTGGAGGGTATGTGGCTCAGTGAAGTGGGTTAGAAAAGTAAATGATAAGTGCCAGATGATCCCACTCATCTGTGGAGTGTAAAATGGAAAAGAAAGGGATAAGACAATACTCAATGCAAACAAGTCATGAGGCGTGACCAATAGAAC